>NC_092399.1:37125738-37353238 GCF_030028105.1 Mobula birostris
ACCTCACTCACGCCGTGAGAGGCCGAAGGTCTCTGTGAGCAGCGCTTTGAATGCTGCATATTTGCCTTCTTCGGGCAGGGGGGGTGGTGACTGTATGAAATCCCCAACCCGTGCAACTGTTTCCTGGTCAAGGGAGCTCACCACATAATAGTAACGTGTGGAATCCGAGGATATCTGCCGAATCTGGAACTGGGCTTCTGCTTGGTCAAACCACACGCATGGTCGCAGCGTCCAGAAAGTTGGCAGTTTTAGCAAAACTGCGTGAACAGATGAAGAGTCAATCATCTTTGGTCCAAATCCCGTTTGGACTGTTGGGGTCACCAATGCAGCGATGTGCTACACACACAGCTAGAAATAACGACATGCCATCGGTAAGTCGCACTCGAGACTCGTTTATTCACACTTCGCGGCACTGGCTTTTAACCAGTTCCCTTCCAGCCCTCACCGGGTGGAAATGACGTCAGAGGCACATTACAAAAGTCTCTCCCCGCCCGTGCGCTAATTTGTGAGCCGATTCGCTTGTGTAGAAAGTGGGTCGTCACAGTGTCACCTTTCATCCTCCTTCGTTCCAAAGAGAAAAGCTCTACTCCATTCAGCCTATCCTCATAAGACACTCCCTCTAGACCAGGCAGCATCCTGGTAAATCTCCTCTAAAGTTGCTGCATCCGTCATAAAATAAGTTGACCAGAATTGAACATAATATTCTAAGTGTGATCTAACCTGTTTTTTATAGAACTATAAAATTATTATATTGCTCTTGAATTCAGTCCTCCTGCTATTGAAGGCCAACACACCCTACACCTTTTAAAATCCCTATCAACTCAACTTTGAGGGATTGATGGGCGTGGACCCCAAGATCCCTCTGTTCCTCCACACTACTAAGAATACTGTCATTAAACCCATATTCTGACTTCAACTTTGACCTTCCAAAATGAATCACTTCATACTTTTCCAGGTTGAGCTCCATCTGCCACTTCTTAGCCCAGCTCTGCATCTTGTTAATGTTCTGTTGCAACCTACAACGACCCTCCACACTATCCACAACTCCACCAACTTCTGTGTCATATGCAAACTTACCAACGCACCCTTCACTTCCTCATCCAAGTCATTTATAAAAATCACAAACAGCAGGGCTTCCACAACAGATCCCCATGGATCACCACCGGTCTCTGACCTCCAGGCAGAATACTTTCTATCTACTACCATCCTCTGCCTTCTGTGGGCACGTAATTTCTGTATTCATACAACCACGTTTTCCTGGTTTGCATGCCTGCTGACTTTCTGAATGAGCCTTCTATGGAAAATCTTATCAACCACTTTACTAAAATATTTTTCTTTCTTTATTGATTTTTTAAAACAGCATAAATACAATCAAGAGGAGAATTAGTTCAAATATAAATATATCAGTAACAATATAAACAAAGATTAAAATAGACACTGTCAAAATCATAGATATTGTTAAACTAGTATAAAATATATAACAAAAAAATGAAAAAAACAATTCTCCTCTTACCAGTTTATGAAGAGAAACGAAAAAATATTGGGTTTTAAATGAAAAGTAAAAAAAGACCCACTACACTCCATAAAAAAAAGCAAAAGAACAATAAAAAGGGACTGGGCAGTCCATTTTGAGGATACGACCAAAAAAGAAAGAAAGAAAGACTTTCTGATCAAATCTAAAACTTCGAAAAAAAAGATTGAAAGAGTAATAAATCAAATTAAATGAAAATATTGGATTAAAGGTCGCCATATTTGCTCAAATTTTAAGGATGTATCAAATGTTCGACTTCTTATTTTCTCTAAACTTAAACAGTAAGAGCTACTAGGACTTGATGTTTCAATCCCTGTGGTAAGTTGGCACTCTCGATGTTGACAGTGGGCTTGGAGTGGTGACAAGGAGGGAGGGTAGGTACGTCATCGGGGTCATCAGGTGGGCCCCCTCTTTCTTTTTTGTTTCGTTGATAAGCCCACGACGTCTCCAGAGGGCTCAACGGTGCTACCTGGCGTCCCAGATACACCCCCCTCAGTTCCATACCCTCCTGTCTTCATCTTGCAGCCCAGTTGCTGTCTTTCCTTTTAATCCAAATCTAATTGCTGCTTTCTTCTACTGCATTTGACAAGGACTTGATTGCTTGTTGGAGGGAGTGACCCCTCACCCCCATCTTCTTCAATAGACTGGTCATAGATGTAGCAACGAATCCCCTGCATCCCACTTCTACAGGGAGAATCTTGGCCTTCCAGCCATTCTGGGCAGATGGAGGAGAGCCAATAAAAGACCGTAGGTAGATTACATAGAAACACAGAAAACAGGTGGAGGAGTAGACCATTCGGCCCTTCGAGCCTGCATCGCCATTCAGTATGATCATAGCTGATCATCCAACTCAGAACCCTGTACCAGCCTTCCCTCCATACCCCCTGATACCTTTAGCCACAAGGGCCATATCTAATTCCCTCTTAAATATAACCAATGAACTGGCCTCAGCTGTTTCCTGTGGCAGAGAATTCCACAGATTCACCACTCTCTGTGTGAAGAAGTTTTTCCTCATCTAGGTCCTAAAAGGCTTCCCCTTTATTCTCAAACTGTGACCCCTCGTTCTGGATTTCCCCAACATCGGGAACAATCTTCCTGCATCTAGCCTGTCCAATCCCTTTAGGATTTTATACGTTTCAATAAGATCCCCCCTCAATCTTCAAAATTCCAACGAGTATAAGCCTAGTCGATCCAGTCTTTCATCACATGAAAGTCCTGCCATCCCAGGAATCAATCTGGTGAACATTCTTTGTACTCCCTCTATGGCAAGGATGTCTTTCCTCAGATTAGGGGACCAAAACTGCACACAATACTTCAGGTGTGGTCTCACCAAGGCCTTGTACACTGCAGTAGTACCTCCCTGCTCCTGTACTCGAACCCTCTCGCTATAAATGCCAGCATGCCATTCGCCTTTTTCACTGCCTGCTGTACCTGCATGCTCACTTTCAATGACTGGTGTATAATGACACCCAGGTCTCGTTGCACCTCCCCTTTTCCTAATCGGCCACCATTCAGATAATAATCTGTTTTCCTGTTTTTGCCACCAGAATGAATAACCTCACATTTATCCACATTAAATTGCATCTGCCATGAATTTGCCCACTCACCTAACCTATCCAAGTCACCCTGCATCCTCTTAGCATCCTCCTAACAGCTAACACTGCCGCCCAGCTTCGTGTCATCTGCAAACTTGGAGATGCTGCATTTAATTCCCTCATCCAAGTCATTAATATATATTGTAAACAACTGGGGTCCCAGCACTGAGCCTTCCGGTACCCCACTAGTCACTGCCTGCCATTCTGAAAAGGTCTCGTTTATTCCCACTCTTTGCTTCCTGTCTGCCAACCAATTCTCTATTCACATCAATACCTTACCCCCAATACCGTGTGCATTAAGTTTGCACACTAATCTCCTGTGTGGGACCTTGTCAAAAGCCTTTTGAAAATCCAAATATACCACATCCACTGGTTCTCCCCTATCCACTCTACTAGTTACATCCTCAAAAAATTCTATGAGATTCGTCAGACATGATTTTCCTTTCACAAATCCATGCTGACTTTGTCCGATGATTTTACTGCTTTCCAAATGTGCTGTTATCACATCTTTGATAACTGACTCTAGCTTTTTCCCCACCACTGATGTTAGGCTAACCGGTCTATAATTCCCTGGTTTCTCTCTCCCTCCTTTTTTAAAAAGTGAGGTTACATTAGCCACCCTCCAATCCTCAGGAACTAGTGTAGAATCTAAAATTATCACTAATGCATCCACTATTTCTTGGGCTACTTCCTTAAGTACTAGAATCCTTCCACTCCTGCTTCTGATGGGATAATCTCAAAAATTGCTGTAAGCAAATTAGGTTGTAGATCCAGATCCATCTACTCTTGATAGTATTTTAAAAACATCTCTCCAAAAGTTATCTAGCTTTATACAAGACTAATACATATGAGTTAAAGTGACCAGCTCAGGCTAAAATCCATACACACCACATCCACTGCTCTACCTTCATCAGTGTGCTTTGTTACATCATTAAAGAATTTAGTCATGCTTCTGAGGCATCACCTACCCTTCACAAAGCCATGTTGACCCTCCCTAATGCCTGATGCTTAATCGCTAATGACAGCTCTAAACATTTTCCTGACTACAAATGTTGAGCTACAATTACCCGCCTATTGCCTACGTACATTTTTAAACAGTGGTGTGACATTTACTGTCTTCCAATTACCCAGTAAATGCCCAGTGTACAGAGATTTTTTTTTTAATTATCTTAAATACATCCACTATAACCTCTGCTATTTCTTTCAGTACTTGAATCCCATCAGGACCAGGGAGGGGACTTGTCTAACTTGAGGCTCTTTGAAAGTTCTCCACTGTTCCTCAACTTTGTTGCTTGTACGTATGCTATATTTGATAGTGCACAAGGGATATAAGGCATAGTGTCAAATTGTCAAAATTGGCACAGTGAAGAGAGGCACAGGATAATAGTGGTTCAATGGTTTCTGACTGGAACTGCAGGGATCAATCCTAGGGCTTTTTTTTATTCGTAACATACTGTACAGTATCTACAATAAATGACTTGAATCAGAATGTGAGTTGTCTGATCAGTAACTCTGTAGCTAGCGTGAAAATTGGTGAAGTTTTAGATAGCTAATACAATGGCTCAGGATCATCTGGAAAGATGGGTAGAACAGTGACAAGTGGATTTATTTCAGACAAGTGTGATGTAATGCATTTTAGAGGAAATAGGGGAAAAGTGGTAGGAACACTAGGAGTATTGATATACATAACAATCTTGGGGTGAAAGACCTCTGAATGAGGCAACACAAGTGGAAAGAATATTTGATATACTTGACTTCAGAAGCCAAAGGTTTGAGTAGAAGTTTTTATAAGTCATGTTGTAGTGGCAGAATATTTGTTAGAAAACCTGGGCTTGTCAAATTGATATGCATTCAGTGACCACTTTACCTAAGAAAGCGGCCACAGTGTGTAGGTTCATTGTCTTCTGTTACTGTAGTCTACCCACTTCAAGGTTTGAAATGTTGTGCATTGAGAGAAACTCTTCTGCCCACCACGTTATGACTGGTGGCTATTTGAGTGACTCTCAACTTTCTGTCCATATGAACCAGTCTGGCCGTTCTCCTCTGCCCTCCTTCACTAACAAGGCATTTTCACCCAGATAACCCCTGCTCACTGGATTTTTTTCTTGCAGTTCTCTGTCGAGGCTGTTAAGTGTCAAAACCCCAGCTGACATATTCAAATCAGCCCGTCTGGTTGGAACGTTCATGACATATTCAAAGTCACTTAGGTCACATTTTTCCCCATTCTGATGTTTGGTCTGAGCAACAACTGAACCTCTTGACCATAAGATATAGGAGCAGAATTAGACTATTTGGCCGATTGAGTCTGTTGTGACCTTTCATCATGGCTGATCTAATTTTCCTCTCAGCCCCAATCTCCTGTCTTCTCCCCATATCCCTTCATGTCTGACCAATTGAGAATCTATCAATCTCTGCCTTAAATATACATAAAGACTTGGCCTCCACAGCTGCTTGTGACAATGAATTCCACAGATTCACCACTCTCTGGCTAAAGAACTTAATCCTAAAAGTATGCCCTTCTACTCTGGAGCTGAGTCCACTGGTTCTAGTCTCTCCCACCAGAGGAAACATCCTCTCCACATCCACTTTATCAAGGCTTTTCACCATTTGATAGGTTTCAATAAGGTTACCCCTCATTCTTCTGAATTCTATTGAATACAGGCCCAGAGCTATCAGACACTCTTCATGTGGCAAGCTGTTCAATGCCAACATCATTTTTGTGAACCTCCTTTGAACCCTCTCCAGTGTCAGCACATCCTTTCTAAGATAAGGGGCCCAAAACTGCTCACAACACTCCAAGTGAGGCCTGAGCAGTTCTTTATAAAGCTTCAACATTGTTTTTATATTCTAGTCCTCTTGAAATGAATGCTAACATTACATTTGCCTTTCTCACTACAGACTCAACTAGCAAATTAACCTTTACAGTGGAACAAGTGCTACACCTGCCCCACACCTCCTCCCTCACTACCATTCAGGGCCTCAAACAGTCCTTCCAGGTGTGGCAACACTTCACCTGTGAGTCTGTTGGGGTCATCTACTATATCCAGTGCTCTCAGTGTGGCCTCCTGGATATCAGTGTGATACGGCACAGATTGGGAGACACTTCGCCAAGCACGTACACTCCATCTGCCAGAAAAGGTGGGATTTCCCACTGGCCACTCATTTCAATTCTACTTCCTATTCCCATTCTGACATGCCAGTCCACGGCCTCCTGTACAGCCGTGATCAGCCCACACTCAGGTTGGAGGAGCAACAGCTTATATTCCATCTGGGCAGCCTCCAACCTGATGGCATGAACATCCATTTCTCAAACTTCTGGTAATTGCCCCTCCCACCTCTCCTTCACCATTCTCCATTTCAATTTCCCTCTCTTACATCCCCTTACCATCCCATCTCCTCCCTCTGGTTCTCCTTCCCCTTCCCTTTGTTCCATGGCCTTCTGTCCTCTTCAGTCAGATTTCTCATTCTCCCACCCTTTATCTTTCACTAATTGACTTCCCAGCTCTTTACTTCACCCCTACACCTCTCCGAGTTTCACCTATCACATATACTAAACACAAAATACTCTGCAGATGCTGGGGTCAAAGCAACACTCACAACAAGCTGGAGGAACTCAGCACGTCGGGCAGCATCCGTGGAAAAGATCGGTTGACGTTTCCGGCCGGAACCCTTCATCAGGACTGTAGGGGGAAGGGGCAGAGGCCCTATAAAGAAAGTGGGGGGAGGGTGGGAAGGAGAAGGCTGGTAGGTTCCAGGTGGAAAACCAGTAAGGGGGAAGATAAAGGGGTGGGTGAGGAGAGGCAGGGAGGTGATAGGCAGGAAAGGTGAAGAAGGAATAGGGGAAAACACAATGGGTAATAGAAGGAGGCGGAGCCATGAGGGAGGTGATAGGCAGCTGGGGGAGGGGGCAGAGTGAAATAGGGATAAAGGAAGGGAGGGGGAGGGAATTACCAGAAGTTGGAGAATTCTATATTCATTCCAAGGGGCTGGAGACTACCTAGACGGTATAAGAGGTGTTGCTCCTCCAACCTGAGTGTAGTCTCATCATGGCAGTAGAGGAGGCCATGTATGGACATACCTGAATGGGAGTGGGAAGCAGAGTTGAAGTGGGTGGCTACTGGGAGATCCTGTCTGTTGTGGCGGACGGAGCAGAGGTGCTCCTATACTATTTTGTTCTTCTTCTTCCCCTCCCCTGACCTTCTTACGCTGACTTCTCATCTCTTTTTCCAGTGCTGGTGAAGGGTCTCAGCTCAAAACATTGACTGTTTACTCTTTTCCGTTGAAACTGTCGACTATTTACTCTGCAGCATTTTGTGTGTATTGCTTTGATTTCCAGCATCTGCAGATTTTCTCCTGTTTGTTTTTTTAATATCCAAGGTGCACTTCATAGACAAAAATGAGCAATGAGGATTGAAATCAGGGAAAAGGGGAATGTTCCACCTTTTAATGGCGTATTCTCACATCACAATACAAGAACTCTGCAATTCTACACGAATTCCAGCTGCAGGAGGAAAAGGAAGAGCAGCAGGAAATGGGCTCTGAAGTTTCCCTCTCCTGGGTATATGCTGAGGTAGTCCAGACTGTGTAGATGCTGTGAGTCAGACAGACAGACAGGACTCCTGGTACCTACTGCTGGTCGTGAAATGCTGCCCTCACTCTTAGAATCCGTAGAATCATTTTTTACACTAAATTAAAGCAAGAAGGATAGACAGCACAAACCTGCAAGCAGTGAATAACCTGAATGAAATCCAAATACACGGAGAGCCAGGGTATGGTAGTAACATTCTGGTGGGAACAGAGGGAAAGTAATGGCTCATAGAGCAGCAAGTTTTAAATGCTGCCTGGAGGGAAACGACAGCCACGTGAATCATTTATAGCTGACATGGGGAGGATGGAGACGATTATCAAGGATAATAATATGCTGCGGTGCTAAAAATAGCCAGTAAGGGAAAATTAGAAAACAGCAATACTCGTCATATCGGCACTCTAAACTATATCACACTCTCATTAACTTAGTAACTCTAACTGCTACAAGTATCTCCTATGGACCCTTGAATAATACATCAATAGCAATTTGAGTTAGCATAGAATTATAAATTCAGCAGATTAAATCAAAAACTAAAGAGTAGTACAAGTCTAGGGCAAACATCATTAACAGTGGGGTCTGGGAAAGTATTGAGGAACACAGGGACTTCGATACACAAGTCCAAAGATCTTTGAAGGGAACAGTCCAATTAAATAGTATGCTTAAAACATACCACACAGGTACTGAATTTTCTTAGACTGAACACTAAATACAGAAGGGACATAGAACTGAGACAAGCACAGCACAGGACAGGACTCTTGGCCCATAATGTTGTCATGCAAATGAAACCAATGCACACTGCTTGTTCATGCTCCATACCCCTCAGTCCCTGCACACTCATACTTACCTAAGCCCCTATCATACCTGGAAACAAGTATGATAGGGGCTTAGGCACCCACCACTCTGTATAAAATATTTGCCCCACACATCTCCATAAACTTTCCCACTCTCACCTTAAAGGCAGTCCTTCTAGAATTAGATTATGAAGACACACAGTCCTCTTTTATTGTCATTTAGTAATGCATGCATTAAGAAATGATATAATATTTCCTCCAGTGTGATATCACAAAACACAGGACAGACCAAGACTGAAAAAACTGACAAAACCACATAACTATAACATATAGTTACACAGTGCAACAATACCATAACTTGATGAAGAAGTCCATGAGCACAGTAAAGAGTTCAAAGTCTCTCAAATGTCCCACATCTCACGCAGACGGGAGAAGGAAGAAAAACTCTCCCTGCCATGCCCGACCACAATCCATCTCTGAGTCATCCGAAAACTTCGAGCCTCCGAATCAGCTCTCCGACACCGAGTGCTGAGTGCCATTCCTGTCCGAACGATTCGACCTCAATCTCGGTCGCCAACAGCAGGCAAAACCAGGGATTTTGAGGCCTACCCTCCGGAAGATTCCCAACTGTGCAGTAACAACAGCAGTGAATGAGCGTTTCAGAAATTTCTCCAGATGTTCTTCTGTGCTTTCACGTCCATCTCCATCAAATCAGAATTGTCCATGGCCCCTATTTAATGGATACAATATCATTTTTCACCAGAGGGCTGCGCACGCGCGACACGCCCCTCTGTCTCCTCCCGCTGATTGACATTTTAGCATGGTAAGAAGATTCTGACTGACTATGCCTCACGTAAGTTTATAAACTTCCATCATGTCTCTCCTTAGCCTCTGAAGCTCCAGAGAAAACTATTGAAGTTTGCCCAACTTCTCAAAATTTGGGGAGGTTGTTGATAGTGAAGAAGGTCATCACAAGATTGCAGGGACCTTGAACAGTTTAGGGAAGTGAGCTGAAGATTGACAAATGGATTTCAATACAGATAAGTATGAGGCGAGCATACTGTAAAGTTAAACCAGCATTAGAACAATATGATGTCTAGAGAAGGCAATGGAACAAAGAGCCCCAGGGGTACAAGAGTATAGACTGAATGTGAAGGCACGGGTAGACAAGATGATTCATCAGTCATGGCACTGAGTATATGAGTTGGAGCACTAGAAAATTGGAAATGTCATTTCCACTCTTTGAGAAGGCAGGAAGGCAAAAGACAGGAAATTAGAGACCATTTAGCCTGATTACAGTGCTTGGTAAGATGTTAGAGTCCATTATTAAGGATGAGATTTTGCGGTTCGTGCAGGTGCATGATAAAATGAGCCAATGCCAGTGTGGTTTTGTGAAGGGGACTTCTTGCCTGACAATTTATTGGAAATCTTTGAGAAAATAACAGGTACCTCAGACAAAGGAGAGTCAGTGGCTGTTGTTTACTTGAATTTTCAGAAGGGCTTTGACAAGGTGCCACACATGAGGCTGCTAAACAAGATAAAAATCCGTGATATGACAGGAAAGATACTGGCATGGACAGAAGATTGGCTGAAGGATAGGAGGCTAAGGTAGGAATAAAGGGTGTCTTTCCTGTTTGGCTGCCAGTGATTAGTAGTGTTTTGCAGGGGTCGGTGTTGTGACCATTTCGTTTCACGTATATTAATGAATTGACTGACAGAATTGGTGGAGGAGTAGGTAACGTTGAGGAAGTAGGGGGTCTTCAGAAAGATTAGGAAAATGGGCAAAGAAATGTCAAATGGAATACAGTGAAGGGAAATGTTTGGTTATATACTTTGGTAGAAGGGATAAAGGCAGAGGCTATTTTCTAAATGGGGAAAAAATTCAGAAATCAGAAGTGCAAATTAACTTGGAATTCCTTGTGTAGGATTCATTAAAGGTTAACGTGCAGGTTAAGTTGGTAAACAAAGCATATGTAATGGTAGCATTCATTTCAAGAGGATAAGAATATAAAAGCAAGGATGTGATGCTGAGGCCTTATAAAGCATTGGTTACACCTCACTTGGAGTATTGTAAACAGTTTTGGGCCCCTTACCTAAGAAAGGATAATCTAGTGTTGGAGAGGGTCCAGAGGAGATTCGCAACAATGATCCCAGGAATGAATGGGTTAATGTGTGAGGATGGGTCTGGGCCTGTGCTCGCTGTGTTTGGCTGACCTCATTAAAACCTATCAAATATTGAAAAGCCTAGATAGTGTGGATATGGAAAGAATGTTTCCTGTAGTGGGAGAGTCTAGGACCAGAAGGCACAGTCTCAGGATACAAGGACATCCTTCTCGAACAGAGATTTCTTTAGCCAGTAGGTGATGAATCAGTGGAATTCATTGCCACAGATGGCTGTGGAGGCAAGTCACTGAGTATATTTAAAGCAGAGGTTGACAGGTTTTTAATTCATAAGAAAGGGTGCCAAAAGTTACGGGGAGAAGCGAAGAGAATATAGTTGAGAGGGATAATAAATCAGCCAAGATGGAATGGCAGAGCAGAACTAATGGGCCAAATGGCCTGATTCTGCTCTGCTGACTTATTGTTTTATGATCGTACTATGTTGCAGTTGTAAAGTGTAAGTCATTGGTTAGGCTTCACTTGGAGTACCTTGTCCAGTTTAGATCACCCTGTTATAGAAAATACGTCGTTAAACTGGAAAGAATGCCGAAAAGTTTACAAACGTTGCCAAGAGCAGAGGGACTAAGTTATAGAAAGAGGTTGGAACTTGGAAAAATGAGAGCTAACCTTATGTTTAAGATTATGAAGAACATTGATGAGGTGGTTGATAAGAGTCCTTTCCCCAGGATAGGGGGTCCAAGAGTAGGGTGGATATATTTAAGCTGTAAAGGGACCTGAGGGGAAACCTTTTAATGCAAATACTATATACCTTATACCTTATTGTCACCAAACAATTGATACTAGAACGTACAACCATCACAGCGATATTTGATTCTGCGCTTCCCACTCCCTGCATTACAAATCGATAGTAAAAATTAAAAATTTAAATTATAAATCATAAATAGAAAATAGAAAAGGGAAAGTAAGGTAGTGCAAAAAAACCGAGAGGCAGGTCCGGTTATTTGGAGGGTACGGCCCAGATCCGGGTCAGGATCCGTTCAGCAGTCTTATCACAGTTGAAAAGAAGCTGTTCCCAAATCTGGCCGTACGAGTCTTCAAGCTCCTGAATCTTCTCCCGGAGGGAAGAGGGATGAAAAGTGTGTTGGCTGGGTGGGTCGTGTCCTTGGTTATCCTGGCAGCACTACTCCGACAGCGTGCGGTGTAAAGTGAGTCCAAGGACGGAAGATTGGTTTGTGTGATGTGCTGCACCGTGTTCATGATCTTCTGCAGCTTCTTCCGGTCTTGGACAGGACAACTTCCATACCAGGTTGTGATGCACCCTAGAAGAATGCTTTCTACGGTGCATCTATAAAAATTAGTGAGGATTTTAGGGAACAGGCCAAATTTCTTTAGTTTCCTCAGGAAGTAAAGGCGCTGGTGGGCCTTCTTGGCAGTGGACTCTGCTTGGTTGGACCAAGTCAAGTCATTTGTGATATTGACCCCAAGGAACTTAAAGCTTTTGTTCTGTTCCACTTGCGCACCACCGATGTAAATTGGGTCGTGCGGTCTGCTACCCCTTCTGAAGTCAACAACCAATTCCTTTGTCTTGTTGACGTTGAGGGATGGGTTATTGTCTTCGCACCATGCCACCAGGTTCTTAATTTCCTCTCTGTGGTCAAACTCATCATTACCCGAGATACGGCCTACAATTGTTGTGTCATCAGCAAACTTATATATTGAGTTTGATGGAAACTTGGCTACACAATCAGTGTACAGTGAGTACAGCAGGGGGCTGAGTACACAGCCTTGTGGGGCACCGGTGCTCAGAGTGATTGTAGAGGAGAGCTTGTCCCCTATTTTTACAGCCGGGTCCTGTCTGTGAGGAAGTTGAAGATCCAGCTGCAGATCTGAGTGCTAAGGCCCAAGTTCCGGAGCTTAGGAATCAGTTTATTTGGAACGATGGTATTAAAGGCAGAGCTGTAGTCAATGAAAAGGAGCCTTACGTATGCGTCTTTGTTCTCCAGGTGTTCTAAGGAGGAACGTAGGGCCAGAGAGATGGCATCTGACATTCACCTGTCGCTCTGGTAGGTGAATTGCGAAGTGTCGAGGTTGACCGGTAGGCTGTGGTTGATGTGTGCCATAACCAATCTCTCGAAGCACTTCATAGCAATTGATGTCAGAGCCACAGGTCAATAGTCATTCAGGCATGCCACCCTGCTCTTCTTCGGCACTGGGATTATCGTTGCCTTGTTAAAACACGTAGGGATCTTGGACTGAAGCAAGGAGCAGTTGAAGATGTCAGCAAACACTCCAGCTAGCTCGCTTGCACAGGCCCGGAGAACCCGTCCTGGGACACCATCTGGGCCCGTCACCTTCCTTGGATTCATCTTCAGGAAGCCCTTCTAACGTACTCCTTGGTGACGATGAATCTCGATGCCACCAAGTCCGGTTCATCCGGAGGGAGTGGGATGCTCTTCCTCTGTTCGAATCTTGCGTAGAATACGTTAAGTTCGTCAGGAAGAGAAGCGCCACAGTTATTGATATTCCCAGCCTTTTCTTTGTGCCCAGTGATCTCATTCAGACCCTGCCATAGTCTACCGGCATCCCTCTGGTTAGCCTGGGCTTCCAACTTGGCTCGATATTGCCTCTTGGCCACCTTAATGGCTTTCCGGAGTTCACGCCTGGATTCCGTGTAGCAACTGGTAACCCCGGACCTAAAAGCCGCAGCTGCAGCCTTTAAAAGGGACTTGACCTCATAATTCATCCAAGATTTCCGGTTAGGGAATACCCGGATTGTCTTGCGAGACACACAGTCCTCCGTGCATTTCCAAATAAATTCCGTGGCAGCTGAGGCATACTCATCGAGGTTAGCTGCCAAGTCCTTGAATAATAACCAGTCCACCGATTCAAAGCAGTCACGAAGGACCTCATCTGTTTCCTCCGTCCAATGCGACACTACTTTTGACACCGTGACCTCCCGCTTCAGTTTCTGTTTGTAAGCTGGGAGGATAAATACGGCCTGATGGTCCGATTTTCCAAAGTGAGGTCATGGGACGGAACGGTAGGCATCCTTGACTGCTGTGTAGCAGTGGTCAAGTATATTCGGGCCTCTAGTGGGGCAGGAGACATGTTGGTATAACTATGGCAGCGCCTTTCTGAGGTTGGCCTGGTTAAAGTCCTCAGCTGTAATGAGCAAAGCCTCAGGATACCTGGTCTCAAGTTCACTGATGTTGGCATACAGTATGTTCAGAGCACGCTCCACGTCCGCCTCGGGAGGATTGTAGACCACTGTCCGTATGACCAAGGTGAATTCCCATGGCAGATAGTAGGGACGACACTTCACCGACAGGTGTTCCAGGTCCGGGCTGCAGGAGCTTGTCAGTGTCACTGTGTCCAAGCACCACGCGGTGTTGATCAACAGGCAGACACCACCTCCCCTCGTCTTGCCTGAAGACGCCGTGTGGTCCATCTGATGGATCGTAAATCCCTCCGGTCGGATGGCACAGTCGGGGGTGGCAGGGGAGAGCCAGGTCTCGGTGAAACAGAATACACAGCAGTTCTGCATCTCTCTGCAGTAGGTGATTCTCCCTTTAAGATCATCCACCTTGTTCTCTATGGCTTGCACATTAGCTAGTAGGATGGTGGGCCTAGGGACCCTGAAGCCCCTCAGCTTCAATCTGACCAACAGCCCAGCTCTTTTCCCACGCTTCCTCGGTAAATAGTTCATCTTTCCAGGTTTCCATCGATGCAGTGTGCTGTTGGCAGCTCTTTGAGGTTGGTAGACATGTCCCGCGGGGATCGATCAGCAGGTCGCGTCGTCGGGTGCTCCGGGTCGGGCCGAGTGACAGGGGAGGCTCTGCTGCCACTTCCAGCTGCCGGGGGCCCGGGTTGTCGATTGGGTCGGGTCCCGAAGCGGACACTTAATCCCGGAGGGCCGGGCTCCTGGCTGAAACAAGTCCTTAAGAGTCACGGTTGCGGAGGCCTCCGCTCCAGCCGAGCCTCGGGCTCGATTTCCAATAGTCTGTCTATATGGAATGAGCTGCCAGAGGAAGTGGTTGAGGAACATATAAAGTATGATTCAAGAAGTATGTACAGGGGCAGGGTTTAGAGCAGGTGTTTCTAACCTTTTTTATGCTATTGACCAATATCATTAAGCAAGGCGTCCGTGGACGAGCTGTGCAGTCGGGCTGGAGGGCGACACTGCTCTGTGATTCTATGGCTCCTTCTAGCTCACACTTTCTAATCTAGGCAGATCCTGGTAAAACTCTTCTGCCTCCACTTCCTTCCTGTAATGGGAAGACTAGAACATCACTAAATACTCCAAGGCATACGCCTCCTTTCCCACCCGAAGCTCTCACTGTACATTGTGCTCTTTAGGGTCCTGCTACTGACTGGATGATTTTCCCTCACACCTGACTTTTCAAAGTGTAACACCTCACAACTGTCCAGAATAAATTCCATCTGCCTTTCCCCACCAGCATCTGTAACTCATCTCAGTCCTGCAATATAATTTGTCAACTTTCTTTATTGTCTACAATTTCACCAAATTTTGTTTTGCAGTTGGCAGGTTGTTATGCAACTTTTTAAAATATTCGCCAGAACTCCGCAGGAGTGCTGTGTACAATTTGGTAACCATCATTTAGAGAAGATGTTATTGTTCCAGAGTAGGTGCAAAGGAGAACCACCAGGATATTACTTCAGAATGATGCATTTCAGTTATGAAGAGAGCCTGGAAGCCAATTCTGTTTGCTTTGGAGTGGAGGAGGTCAACAGTGGACTTGATTGAAGTACTGTAAGTAAAATGGTGTGGGGTATAGAGGAGGGACTGCAGAGAGCTGTCCTCATATCAGAAAGAGATAAGATGAAAGGACAGAGACTGAGGGTAAAGGGAGAGAGACTTGGAGGTGCTGTGAGGATAATTTTTTTTCACCCAGAGGGTAGTGAGTACCTGGGACACACTGTCAGAGAGAGTCTATGTCATCATCTAAGAAGTGTCTAGGCTAGTACTTAAAACATTCAGCTGGAGAAGGCTGCAAGCTAAATTTCAGATTTCATATTTTCAAATTTGAATGTAAATTTATTATCAACACACATATATGTTATTATACATTACCTTGACATTCAGTTCCTTGCACACGTCAACAGGAAAAAAAGAAATACTGAGGAACTTTTGGGATGATTGGCTTGTTTCCCTGTTGTATGGTCCTATGAAGAATTTCCACCTGCATTTGGACTAGTGTTGTATCACGGTTTAGCATACCGTCAATGCTTTTATATTCTATGCCCCCGAGACTTTTGTATGCCACAGTAATTGATTTCTCAATCTGTTCTGCCAATTTCAATGACCTGTGTACCCACATTCCTGTGTCCCTATGTTTCTGTGTAGCTTTTTGGACAGCAGAATGAGGAGAGACATCCTATATTGTCTCTCTTCATTCCTCTATCATCATCAGCATTATTAGAAAATATCGACAGGTTGGTGGATAGGAAAGGTTTCGAGAGATATGGGCCAAACACAGGGAAATGGGACTAGTTCAGATAGAGATGAGATGGGTGAAGGAGCCTCTTTCCATGTGGGATATATAAATCTATAATTGCAGTATCTACACTATAGTTCTTTTAATTTTCAAGGAATGAGGTGTAACCATGCGTCACACTGTGTATCATTATATAAGTTGCAAGCCATCTGAGCATTGGGTAACACTATTATAACATAGGTATGATGTAATCTGCATTTGTTGTGTCACTTTCTCAGTGTTAGAGTACATACAAACATCTTTGACTGAAGTACCCAGTAGAACTCACCAGAAACTCCAGCAGGATCCAAAATCCTCCTGGGACACAACGTAAGGTGTGACAGGGGTGACCATGGATATTGAATCTTAGCTGTTTACATGATACGTACACCAGTATATAAGCCAGGGCAGTACGATATGGAGAACAAGCTGATGCCCATGCAGAAGGCTCCCCCTTCCGTGCGGATGATGAATCCAAAATGGCAGAGACTGATGAAATTTGACACCAGCGGTGCTCTAGGAGATGCCAGTCAACGTAGGACTCCAGCTCCAGATTTTTCCCCAGGGTTTACTCCCAAAGCCTTCCCAGTGTGTCACAAAGCAGCGGAGGTTTCAGGTCAGATTTTTCCTTCTGCTAGATGAGCTGCCAACCACAGAGGATGAGCCCCAGTTGTTTGAAGCAACTGGTTTTAAGGCACCAGTGACCTAACTTTGCCCCTTGCCCTGTCAGTAGGGCTGAATAGCTAAGCCAGTCAGGAAGGCCAGAAGCTGGACTTGGTTGTCAGAGCCTATTTGCACACCATTGGGAGCATTTGATAGATAGTGAGAGCTTATCCTGACCATCTCCTCTGGCTATAACAACCTTAACAAACTGGACATAACATGGTATTGTAGGAAAGAGGCACTCTCTGGCTGTGCATGAAAGGCAATTTAATTGGCTGATAATGTTCATGAACATCCTGGGCCACAATTCCTTTACAAATTGTGGCCACACTGCAGCAATTTAATATTCTTTCTTCACTTAGTCCTGACGAAGGGTCTTGGCGTGAAACGTCGACTGTACCTCTTCCTAGAGATGCTGCCTGGCCTGCTGCGTTCGCCAGCAACTTTGATGTGTGTTGCTTGAATTTCCAGCATCTGCAGAATTCCTGTTGTTAGCAATTTATTATTAATAGGTTAGAGACAACAGCAGTGGCACTTTATCTTTCAACTCAGTGAATCTTGGAAACTCAGCCAGAAAAAAAATTCAGGCTATTTGAAGAGCCTAATGTTCATGAACATTAAATTAGGATGCACAGGACCAGTGTGAAGCTCCATTCAAGGATATGATGTTAATTACTGTGCTGGAGGGTGAGAGGAATGGAATAATTCTTACTCTCCAGTCCTTCATTCTACCATTTCTTTGGCTGTGAAGCTTCTTTCAAAAGAATGTTAACAGGCTAGCATTATCACCTCTTACAAATAAATTGGTGCCATAATGGACTTGTTACCATCCAATCAATGTTACTAATTTATCATATATTTCTCAATAAAAAGATCCAAAGTAATATCAAAGGTTAATAATAAAAATCACAGAATATCTTCAAATGAAGTGAGCTCTTGTCGAACCATGAAAATGTCAGATCTCTGTTCTGATAACATTTATATATATATATATAAAGAATTTTTGCAATGCTGAAATGTGAAAAAAGTTTAAGGAAACAGAAGAGTTTTAAACATTTCCTTTCTCATTTTACCTAAATGCCTCTCCAAGCCTGGAATCCATATCAGACAATGTTAGTGTTAGAGAAAACCATCCCATCCAGTTTCTGTTGCTGCATAAACCATCTCTGCACAGAACGGTACGAATATTTCAACACTGGCGTCACATGTGCATATGAGCATATCTGGTTGATAAAAATGAGGTGAAGTAAAATCTTAAAGTAGATCTTGCGGTCAAGATGGTGCCAGCGGACAAAGAACTACACTATTTCCAGATCGTCTACAAACCTGTTTCTTTCACTTCTTCTACATCTTCTTTCTTCCTATTTTAAATGTTTTTTTCTGGTACTGTTGAAGCCTGGGATCTGCAGTTTGAAGATTAATTGAGCAAGCTGGTGCTTGCTGTATCCACGAACATTGCAGTAGGTGAGCAGTCACAAGGTCTAGAAGCTTGGAGCCCACAACCAATTCCATTTCTCGTCCATCTTGCCAATTAAAGTGTCAAGCAAGATTGAAACATCAAGGTAAATGCAGAAGGCAAGTCAGTGTTTCGTGCCAGATGCCAGCCACTAGCTTGCAGCTGCCTCAGGAAGGTGTCAGAATGCAATGGTCTCTCGCTTGCTGCTCCTGAGTAAAGGCCCCTGCATCCAGGGGTCTCTCTCTCTCCAGCAATGCTGTTAGAGGATGGTACCAAAGTTCTGGACCTGTGATTATGGATTGGACAGTAGTTCAATTTGGACCCTTCAGTTTTATATTTGTGTTTTATATATTCTGTGTTTTTGCCCTTTCTTTCTCGTTGCTGTTTGCATGATTTGTTTGTTTGTTTGCTTGTACAGGTCAGGTTTGGGATTTGATGTTCTTGTTGCTGTTTGCATGATTTGTTTGTTTGTTTGCTTGTACAGGTCAGGTTAGAGGTTTGGGATTTGATGTTCTGGTTGCTGTTTGAGCAATTTGTTTGTTTGGGGTTTGATGTTCTTATGCAATCTGCACAAATAGTATTTTGTGTGTGGGGGAGTTAACATTTTTCTTTGTTTTGTGGCTGTCTGGAGAAGATGAATTGCAGAATTGTATGCTGCATACATACTTTGATAATCAGTGTACCTTGATCCTGGAATTGAATTGCATTTCAACTATCAAAAGCAAAATGTGCTTCTTCTTGGTGAACCTGCTCAGTTTTAATTTTTTGCTTGTTAAGCTTCAAGTTGCATTGGCTGAGTAGCCATTTAAGATTCAGGATTAAAGACTGTTTAATGTCATTTCCAATACACAGGTGTAAAGCAGAACAAAATAATTGTTACTCCAGATTCAATGCAGCACAAAAAAACATAATCAGAGAAAGAACACAATAATAAAAACTCTATAAATATAAATATGTCAGATAGCTTATATGCTTAGATTGAATGTACGTCCATAAAGTAATGCCAGGCACAGGAATGTCTGTACATAAGGTGACTCTGACAGGAAATAATAAAGTAGTGGAGGTGGAGGCATGAAGGGGTGGGTTAGTGGGTGGAGGTGTTGATCAATCTTACTGCTTGGGGAAAATAAATGTTTCTGAGTTTGGAGATCCTGGCGTGAATGCTACGTAGCCTCTTCCCTGATGGAAGTGGTGAAATCATCGGACAAAGTCAGCATGGATTGGTGAAATCATCAGACAAAGTCAACATGGATTGGTGAAATCATCGGACAAAGTCAGCATGGATTTGTGAAAGGAAAATCATGTCTGACGAATCTCATAGAATTTTTTGAGGATGTAACTAGTAGAGTGGATAGGGGAGAACCAGTGGATGTGGTATATTTGGATTTTCAAAAGGCTTTTGACAAGGTCCCACACAGGAGATTAGTGTGCAAACTTAAAGCACACGGTATTGGGGGTAAGGTATTGATGTGGATGGAGAGTTGGTTAGCAGACAGGAAGCAAAGAGTGGGAATAAACGGGACCTTTTCAGAATGGCAGGCAGTGACTAGTGGGGTACCTCAGGGCTCAGTGCTGGGACCCCAGTTGTTTACAATATATATTAACGACTTGGATGAGGGGATTAAATGCGGCATCTCCAAGTTTGCGGATGACACGAAGCTGGGCGGCAGTGTTAGCTGTGAGGAGGATGCTAAGAGGATGCAGAGTGACTTGGATAGGTTGGGTGAGTGGGCAAACTCATGGCAGATGCAATTTAATGTGGATAAATGTGAAGTTATCCACTGTGGTGGCAAAAATAGGAAAACAGATTATTATCTGAATAGTGGCCGATTAGGAAAAGGGGAGGTGCAACGAGACCTGGGTGTCATTATACACCAGTCATTGAAAGTGGGCACGCAGGTACAGCAGGCGGTGAAAAAGGCGAATGGTATGCTGGCATTTATAGCGAGAGGATTCGAGTACAGGAGCAGGGAGGTACTACTGCAGTTGTACAAGGCCTTGGTGAGACCACACCTGGAGTATTGTGTGCAGTTTTGGTCCCCTAATCTGAGGAAAGACATCCTTGCCATAGAGGGAGTACAAAGAATGTTCACCAGATTGATTCCTGGGATGGCAGGACTTTCATATGAAGAAAGACTGGTGAACTGGGCCTGTACTCGTTGGAATTTAGAAGATTGAAGGGGGATCTGATTGAAACGTATAAAATCCTAAAGGGATTGGACAGGCTAGATGCAGGAAGATTGTTCCCGATGTTGGGGAAGTCCAGAACAGGGGGTCACAGTTTGAGGATAAAGGGGAAGCCTTTTAGGACCGAGATTAGGAAAAACTTCTTCACACAGAGAGTGGTGAATCTGTGGAATTCTCTGCCACAGGAAACAGTTGAGGCCAGTTCATTGGCTATATTTAAGAGGGAGTTAGATGTGTCCCTTGTGGCTACGGGGATCAGGGGGTATGGAGGGAAGGCTGGGGCGGGGTTCTGAGTTGGATGATCAGCCATGATCATAATAAATGGCGGTGCAGGCTCAAAGGGCCAAATGGCCTACTCCTGCACCTATCTTCTATGTTTCTATGTTTAAACAGTCTATGAGCAGAGCGAGTAGGATCCTTCATGATGTCACTGCCATTTTCCAGCATCTTTCTGTATATATGTCCATGGTGGCAGATCAGCTGGTGCCAGTGATGCATTTGAAGCTATGGTTCCATTTTCTTATCATTCATTCAAGTATTCTCGCAATGACAGGCTACTCCTGAATAAACCATATGCCCTCATGATATATCCAGTCCAGATCTCAGGACCAAGCTGAGTTCTACTGATTTTTATCCACTCAGAATGTTAGGAGGTCATGTAATCATGAGGCAATGATTTCAAAGGATTCTCAGCATATTTGATTATGATTATGTACCTAAAACAAAATTACAGATATTCCTGAGAGAGGCAGGAGGGGCAAGTTTTTCAGACAAAGGTTGGCTTTTCGAATGGAACTGGTAGAAGTGAGATCTGACCGAAGTTTATATGATTCTGAGAGGCATTGATAGAGCAGATAGCTGGTATCGTTTTCCCACGGCTGAAATATCTAACACCAGAGGGTGTGGATTTAGGATGAGAGAATGTTCAAAGGAGATGTGCAGGCCATATACTTTACAATGAGAGTGGTGAGACAAGTCAACAGAGGCCTTTAGGAGGCTCTTATTTGGCACATCAATGTTCAGAGAATGGAGGGATGTGGACACTGTGTCGGCAGAAGGAATTAGTTTAGTTGGACATTTAATGACTAGTTTATTTAGTTCAGCACAACATGATGGGCTGAAGGGTTTTTTTCCTGTGCAACACTGTTCTATGTTCTAATTTCTATATCTGCATTGGTCTGAAGGCAGCCAAAGCCAAGGTGATGGATTGTTTGGGCTGTGAAGTTAATCCTTTGATGTCAATTGCCTTTTGGCTTAACAGGGAAGGATCACAAGCTAAAAGCAAGTAAAAGTTCAGAGGCAAGGATGGATCTGAAGCCAAGAGAAATAAAAAAACATAGATTGTGTAATAGGGATGCTAGTACAAATGTTGTAGCGCATAGACATAGAACATAGAAATCTACAGCACGTTACAGGCCCTTCGGCCCACATTGTTGTGCCGACCATGTAACCTACTCTGGAAACTGCCTAGAATTTCCCTACTGCATAGCCCTCTGTTTTTCTAAGCTCCATGTACCTATCTAAGAGGCTCTTGCATTGTATCCGGCAATACCACCATTGCTGGCAGTGTATTCCATGCACCCACCACTCTCTGTGTGAAAAACTTACCCCTGATATCCCCTCTGTACTTACTGCCAAGCTCCTTAAAACTGTGCCTTCTCATGGTAGCCATTTCAGCTCTGGGAAAAGCTTCTGGCTATTCACATGATCAATGCCTCTCATCATCTTATACACCTCTATCAGGTCACCTCTCATCCTCCACCGCTCCAAGGAGAAAAGAAGTATCCTTGTAAATCTCTGCACTCTTTATATAGTGTCCATATCTTTCCTGTAGTGAGTGAGAACATTAAGATAATTTCAAAAAATGGTCGTAGAAGGTGAAACTGCAGAAGGCTTTTACTGTTGAATCCAGAAGACAACTGGCCATCTCTATGTAATGATTCATCATCATCATCATCGGGTGCGGTGCCCAGTTTGAGCTCTGACTACCATGGCCCACACACTCCTGTTTCGGGTCAAGTGGATCAATTCATTGGTATTTATTTCCAGTTCTCTGGCTGCTGTCTCCATCATCATTTGTCTTTGTCTTCCTCTTGCTTTCTTCCCTTCAATTTTTCCCATAATTACCGTGCATTCTAACTCCTCTTTCCTAATCACGTCCAATGAAGTTACATTGCCTTTTCATGATCTCATACATTTGTAGGGGTTTCTTCTTTTATGTTACTGATAAGGTGAATAAAGTGACTTCTCTGTACTGTTAACTACTGAGACAGTGGTTCTCTGCAGCAGCATGTTTGGGTTATAATTAGTGATAACGGGACTTGTATTCATTTGTTAACCAATTGGGATAGATGTTATTCTTTCTGTCTGTGTGAAAGCTGTTAGTTTGCACGGGCTTGGGGGGCAAAGGCGCGAGGAGGATGAAGAGAGAAGACGTGGCTTGAGGAGATGGTTGCCGGACCCACTGGGCCGGGGCTCGGGGCGGGAGCAAAGGAGGATCAGTGAAAGGGAATCCATAAGCTCCAACGTTTGTGCATTGGACATGTTTATGAGATTATTGGGGCCTTTTATTTGTTTTCCTTTTCTTCTGTTCCTCTACTAACCCCATACCTAAATATAAAATCTTAATCGTTTAACCGCACCTTGTGGACTGAATGTTACTTCGGGGTACTGATGTTACACAGGGGACCAAACACACATCATCCACCCAAACAAGAGTGTTAAAGTTTGGCCAGGTAGGGGGCACCACCCCCGAGATCATGCCACTAAGCAAAGCGAGTCTTACACATTATTTCTTTTTTTGTGCTTGCTCTGTTCATGACATCCTCATTAGATATTCATTTAATGAAGGGAGGGAAAGACAGAAATAAATCTAAGATAGTGAGCAGTAAAGATGTCAGGAAAGACAGGCAGGTGATGGGGCAAATTTGTAGCCTTTGGGATGAGTTGCAGTGCAATAAAGTTGCAGTGAAATCAAAGCGAAAAGTACCAAATACTGGTCTCAAGGTGTTATACTTAAATGCACGCAGCATAAGGAATAAGGTGGATGATCTTGTCGTACAGCTACAGATTGGCAGGTATGATATTGTGGCCGTCACTGAGACCTGGCTAAAGGATGCATGTCTCTGGGAGCTGAACGTCCAAGGATACACAGTGTATCGGAAGGATAGGAAGGTAGGCAGAGGGGGAGGCGTGGCTTTATTGGTAAGAGATGACATTAAATCATTAGAAAGAAGTGATATAGGATCAGAAGGTGCAGAATCTTTATGGGTTGAGCTAAGAAATAGCAGGGGTAAAAGGACTCTGATGGCAGTTATTTATAGGCCTCCAAACAGCTGCAGGGATGTGGACTACAAATTACAACTGGAAATAGAAAAGGCTTGTCAGAAGGGCAGTTTTATGATAATTGTGGGGGATTTTAACATGCGAGTGGATTGGAAAAATCAGGTCAGCACTGGATCTCAAGAGAGAATTTGTAGAATCTCTGCAAGATGGCTTTTTAGAACAGCTTGTTGCTGAGCCCACTAGGGGATCGGCTGTACTGGATTGGGTATTGTGTAATGAACCGGAAGTGATCGGAGAGATTGAGGTGAAGGAACCCTTAGGAGGTAGTGATCATAACATGATTGAGTTCACTGTGAAATTTGAAAAAGAGAAGCCGAAATCTGATGTGTCAGTATTTCAGTGGGGTAAAGGAAACTACAGTGGCATGAGAGAGGAACTGGCCAAAGTTGACTGGAAAGGGACACTGGCGGGAAGGACGGCAGAGCAGCAGTGGCTGGAATTTATGCGAGGAGTGAGGAAGGTGCAAGACAAGTATATTCCAAAAAAGAAGAAATTTTCGAATGGAAAAAGGATGCAACCGTGGCTGACAGGAGAAGTCAAAGCCAAAGTTAAAGCAAAGGAAAGGGCATAAAAGGAAGCAAAAATTAGTGGGAAGACAGAGGATTGGGAAGTTTTTAAAACCTTACAAAAGGAAACTAAGAAAGTCATTAAGAGGGAAAAGATTAACTATGAAAGGAAGCTAGCAAATAATATCAAAGAGGATACTAAAAGCTTTTTCAAGTATATAAAGAGTAAAAGACAGGTGAGAGTAGATATAGGACTGATAGAAAATGATGCTGGAGAAATTGTAATGGGAGATAAGGAGATGGCGGAGGAACTGGATGAGTATTTTGCATCAGTCTTCACTGAGGAAGACATCAGCTGTATACCCGACACTCAAGGGTGGCAGGGAAGAGAAGTGTGCGCAGTCACAATTACGACAGAGAAAGTACTCAGGAAGCTGAATAGTCTAAAGGTAAATAAATCTCCTGGACCAGATGGAATGCACCCTCGTGTTCTGAAGAAAGTAGCTGTAGAGATTGCTGAGGGATTAGCGATGATCTTTCAAAAGTTGATAGATTCTGGCATGGTTCCGGAGGACTGGAAGAGTGCAAATGTCACTTTGTTATTTCAGAAGGGGGCAAGGAAGCAAAAAGGAAATTATAGACCTGTTAGCTTGACATCAGTGGTTGAGAAGTTGTTGGAGTCGAGTGTCAAGGATGAGGTTACAGAGTACCTGGAGGCATATGACAAGATAGGCAGAACTCAGCATGGATTCCTTAAAGGAAAATCCTGCCTGACAAACCGATTACAATTTTTTGAGGAAATTACAAGTAGGCTAGACAAGGGAGATGCAGTGGATGTTGTATATTTGGATTTTCAGAGGGCCTTTGACAAGGTGCCACACATGAGGCTACTTAACAAGATAAGAGCCCATGGAATTACGGGAAAGTTACATACGTGGATAGAGCGTTGGCTGATTGGTAGGAAACAGAGAGTGGGAATAAAGGGATCCTATTCTGGTTGGCTGCCGGTTACCAGTGGTGTTCCACAGGGATCAGTGTTGGGGCCGCTTCTTTTTACATTGTACATCAACGATTTGGATTATGGAATAGATGTCTTTGTGGCTAAGTTTGCTGACGATATGAAGATAGGTGGACGGGCCGGTAGTGCTGAGGAAACAGAGTCTTCAGAGAGACTTGAATAGATTGGAAGAATGAGCAAAGAAGTGGCAAATGAAATACAATGTTGGAAAGTGTATGGTTATGCACTTTGGCAGAAGAAATAAACGGGCAGACTATTATTTAAGTGGGGAGAGAATTCAATGTTCTGAGATGCAATGGGAGTTGGGAGTCCTCATACAGGATACCCTTAAAGTTAACCTCCTAGGTTGAGTTGGTGGTGAAGAAGACAAATGCAATGTTCGCATTCATTTCTAGAGGAATAGAGTATAGGAGCAGGGATGTGATGTTGAGGCTCTATAAGGCGCTGGTGAGACCTCACTTGGAGTACTGTGGGCAGTTTTGGTCTCTTTATTAAGAAAGGTTGTGCTGATGTGGGAAAGGGTACAGAGAATATTCAATAGAATGTCTGGGAATGAGAGGGTTAACATATGAAGAACGTTTATCCGCTCTTGGACTGTATTCCTTGGAGTTTAGAAGAATGAGGGGAGACCTCATAGAAACATTTCGAATGTTGAAAGGCATGGACAGAGCGGATGTGGCAAAGTTGTTTCCCATGATGGGGGAGTCTAGTACGAGAGGGCATGACTTAAGGATTGAAGGGCTCCCTTTCAGAACAGAAATGTGAAGAAATTTTTTCAGCCAGAGGGTGGTGAATCTATGGAATTTGTTGCCACGGGCAGCAGTGGAGGCCAAGTCATTGGGTGTATTTAAGGCAGAGATTGATAGGTATCTGAGTAGCCAGGGCATCAAAGGTTATGGTGAGAAGGCAAGGGAGTGGGACTAAATGGGAGAATGGATCAGCTCATGATAAAATGGCGGAGCAGACTCGATGGGCCAAATGTCTGACTTCTGCTCCTTTGTCTTATGGTCTTATGGTCTTATTTCGTCCATGATATTCTTTGCATCCTCCTCAAAAACCACATCTCTGTTGCTACAATTCGTTTCCTCATGTTACTAGCTATTGTCCAACATTCTGATCCATATAACATAACAGGATAAATGTAACATTTCAGTATCTGAGGCGGGTTGTCATGTCTAGTTTAGTGTTGGTCAGTATACTTCTCATTCTCGTCTTTTGCCATCCCTATTCTTCTTTTGATGTCCATGTCGCACCTGCTATCTGATCTCACCCAGCTTCTTAGGTAGCAAAAGTTCTGTACTTGTTTTATGTCTTCCCCGTTTATTTTCAGCCTGTAGATGGGATTCTCCTTCTTTTTGGATATCACCAAAAATTCTGTCTTTTTGCAATTGATAAGTAGACCCATTTTTGCACTTTCTTCAACAACTATATCAATAAAGTTTTGTAGTTCTTCCTCCGTACTTGCAATTAACACAGTGTCATCCGCATATCTGAAGTTATTGGTTTTCACCGCCAAATTTGATTCCCAAGATGTCTCTTATTTTTTGTAATATTGTTTCACTGTACACATTAAACAAATCAGGGGAGAAAACACACCCTTGTCTAACGCCTCTCTTGATTTTCGTAAACTGACTCACTTCTCCATCTATTCTTACAGCGGCAGCTTGTTCCCAGTACAGATTTCTGATTAGGCGGAGGTCTTTCAAATCTAGATCTAGACTTTCCTGTAATATTTCAAATAACTTATTGTGCTTCACTTTATCAAATGCTTTTGTGTAGTTGATAAAACAAACAAACAAATCTTTCTGCACTTGAATAGCTCGTTCTGATAGTATCCTTAACATCAATATTGTGTTTCTTGTACAAAACCACATTGTTCTTTACCTATTTCAGCTTGATGATTATGCCCCATATTTACAGATGTATTTAACTCAATTCAATTCATAAGTTGGAAAATACACAAAAATCTGTTTGTGTAACAGCACCTCCAGAGCATTATAATGAATGACATGAAACGCATGTAACCCTGATAAGAAAAAGTGATTACTATAAGAAGAGTGAAACGGTAAACTAGTTCTACATTCATAGGATTAAACATATTTATTATGTATGTTAGACTTTTAAATGTAATAACATTAAGGGAAATCATTCATACGTAGGGGTGTCCATAAGTCGAATATTCCTAACCTGAGAACAGCCCATACAGAGTAGATAACTAAAAGAGGAAGTTCTGCTTTTTGTTTGCAGTAATTCTACAAGGAAATGGCAAAAACATATATGAGAAGCTTTAGTCAATAAGGTAAGGGGAGAATTGCTGACATGGAAAACGTGCAAGTAGCTGACCTTTTGACAGAAAATATACTGAGAGCTGTTTTACTTTGAAGAAGCTTCTGAGTTTCTCAACAATCTAATTTAGCCTCTGAAGTAGGAGATGGTATTGATGTCAAGAAGACAGAGATAATGGGAGAAGAAACCATTATAACCATGTTATTATTCTATTACATTTTCATTATTTGACTATTCTTTGAATTTATTAATTAACATTTTTTTTTAAATTTGAAATAAATCTACATGGAAGCTCTAAAATTTCTGATGATTAGGGTTTTTATAGAACCATGGAATTATCATGTATCAAATAACAATTCCCTAAAAGATAATATTGCTCATTAAACAGTCATTAGATTTTAAGGTATGGGTAGCTTTAAAGGTTTCGAAACTGGGTTTCATCTACAAGGGCAATGAAAACAGTAATAATTTATGAAAAGAAAGTTTAAGATAACCAAAAGTATATTAGCTTGCTAATTCCTTCAGGTAGTATGATCACAATCACGACACAATTGGAATTGAAAACTAGTTTTATCCACTTCCTTGCATGCCACTGTAAATGTTATCACAATTTCAATCCCCTGTGTGTATGGTGTTTCCATACAGAGGGTATTGCATGCACTTCAGTGACACCAATCAGCAGAGTGCACCACAAAGCTGACATCACGGCTTCCTCTCCTTTGGTGAACCCTCAGTGTTGGAAGATGATTTAGTAGGTTTTGACATACATAGTTGATCAGGCAAATGTGAGATGTACGTTCTGCCACAGGTAGGACAGGACATGGTGAGATGTACGTTCCACCACAGGTAAGACGGGACATGATGAGATGTACGTTCCACCACAGGTGGGATGGGACACGGCGAGGTGTACGTTCCACCACAGGTGGGACGGGACACAGCGAGGTGTATGTTCCACCACAGGTAAGACGGGACACGGCGAGGTGTACGTTCCACCACAGCTGGGACAGGACACGGCGAGATGTACATTCCACCACAGATGGGACGGGACATGGGGAGATGTACGTTCCACCACAGGTGGGACAGGAATATTTGACAGGGCAATCAGGTGGATCGTCATCACACAAGGCTGCATTTCTCCCTTGCAACTCAATACCTGAGATTGGAATGGATAACACTGGAGTGAGGAGTGACAGAAGTTGAACAGTTTCCTTTTGGTCTTGAGACCTATTGATTCAAATCAGAGGTTGCAGCCATCACAAAGTGGTGCAGTATAGAGATCAATTCAAATGGTAGCCAAACATAATAAAGATTTCCCAGTGTCCTTCTTGGTTAACAGAGTCAAAAGTTTTTGTAAGACTAGAAAAGTCCTGTATAATTATTGATCATCTTTTTTATGAGGTTATATGGTGAACATCATATCCTTTGCCCTCCTTTACCATGTGACAATACCATGTACCAGATGGTGTAGTGGTATCCATACCAGACTTCAAGACAAGTGGTTCTGGGTTTGAATCCAGCCGGCTTCTTACATGATTTCGATCCCTGCTGGGTTGAGCATCGAGCTAGCAACTTGGCCTTGCTAAAAAACAGACAAATGCCAAAGAAGCAGCAAGTTTGCCACCCGATGCTCAATAAGGCTCAGAGAGGAACAACCAGACAAAGTCAGATTGCAGCTTGTCGATGACTGAATGAAGTTGATGAACAGTACCTCTGCAATAACTTTCCACGTTGTTACCACAATCAGATTTGCCTTCTGTTTGATCCTAGCCATACTTACAGTGTCTCTGGGATCCTTTGACATGGCTGCCGCTTACCAGATGAGAGAAATAAGGTTGTGAATTTATGAATTTACATTCCTCTCCGCCAATTTTTGGAACTTCAGCCAGTTTACTGTCTACTTTTCAAATGACGTATATCTTTCCAACATCTTATTAGCAAGGAATAGCAGTCATAGTATGCTGGATAATGTGTTGAGGGATGGAGTCAAGGGCACATACCCAGGACAGAAACTTGGTTGAGCATTTTATTTTGAAGTCCTCCTTCCATCAGTCGCACACTTACCACTCTGCAGAAGATAAACACCTCTTTCTGAATGGGGGAACCTTTAATCCTTTAGTACATAAATGGTTTTGAATGTTCCAGTTATCTTGTGTTACTGTATAGAAACATAGAAAATAGGTGCAGGAGTAGGCCATTTGGCCCTTCGAGCCTGCACCGCCATTTATTATGATCATGGCTGATCATCCAACTCAGAACCCTGCACCAGCCTTCCCTCCATACCCCCTGATCCCCGTAGCCACAAGGGCCATATCTAACTCCCTCTTAAATATAGCCAATGAACTGGCCTCAGCTGTTTCCTGTGGCAGAGAATTCCACAGATTCACCACTCTCTGTGTGAAGAAGTTTTTCCTAATCTCGGTCCTAAAAGGCTTCCCCTTTATCCTCAAACTGTGACCCCTCGTTCTGGACTTCCCCAACATCGGGAACAATCTTCCTGCATCTAGCCTGTCTAATCCCTTTAGGATTTTATACGTTTCAATCAGATCCCCCCTCAATCTTCTAAATTCCAACAAGTACAAGCCTAGTTCATCCAGTCTTTCATCATATGAAAGTACTGCCATCCCAGGAATCAATCTGGTGAACCTTCTTTGTACTCCTTCTATGGCAAGGATGTCTTTCCTCAGATTAGGGGACCAAAACTGCACACAATACTCCAGGTGTGGTCTCACCAAGGCCCTGTACAACTGCAGTAGTACCTCCTTGCTCCTGTACTCGAATCCTCTCGCTATAAATGCCAGTCTTATCTCCGTCTACTGTCTATGATTTAGATTATGTATGATAGAAACATCAGGCCAGAGATTCACACGACACAACAGCTGGCCCTTCAGCCCATTACTGCCATGCCATTCACTGTCTATCTATGCCAATCCCATTTACCCTATTAGGTCCATAGCCTTTTATTAGTAACTCAAGTTCTTACTTAGATGTTTTTAAATGCCATGTGAGTACCTGCCTTCACCAACTTTTTAGACCCCAACTGCTATTGTGTGAAAAATTTCTCCTTAGATTCTGTCTGTCTCTTCAACCTCTCATCCTAAATCTCTGTCCTATTATGGTTGACATCACCTCCTCTGAGGGAAAAAAAAGATTTTCACTCTCTACTTTATCTACCCTCCTCATAATTTTATTTAGCTTTGTCAGGTCACCCCCTCAGCCTCCTCTGCTCCAGGAAAAAGAAACCCAGCTTTCCCATCCAACAGCCCTAACGCTTCACTCAAGGGAACCTCCTTGTGAACCCTCTCCAAGACAAACTGTGGGCAGTATTGCTCATAATACTCCAGAGGTAGTCCAAATAACACATCCGTACCAAATTCCAGCTCTCATATATTGTGCCATGACCAACGAAAGCGAGTGTCCTACCAGCCTTCTTCTCCATCTTATCCACCTGCACTGCTCTTTCAGAGGTCTATGGATGCCACCCAAAGTCCCTCTATTCAATTACGCTCCCTTCAGCCACAAGTGTGTCAGCTCATATTTGTCAGGAATAAATTCCATGTGCCATTGATTCACCCAGCTGTGCAACTGATCAGCATCACACTGTTGTCTCGAGTACCTGCAAACATCCTTACTACCTGCAAAATCACCAATTTCTGTTTCATATGCAGACTTAGTTATCATACCTTATACATTCACATCCAAATCATGCCAAGAGTGCTTAACGCCAGTCCTTGTGGACAGCATTGGCGACAGATGCTCAAGCAGTGCCACCCTCTATCTCTGGTCTTCAATATGAGAAATCACTTCCCTTTCCACAGATACTGCCTGACATGCTGAGTCTTTTCAGCATTTTCCTGCCTTTATTTCAATGATTTATATGCATGGTAACAACCCTTTCCATTAGTGGTAAGAAAATGTTGGAATCTATTTTAAAGTAATGGTGACAGGGCACTTAGAAACTAATATTAGAATTGGGCTGAGTCAATAATATTTGTCAAATATTTGGATTTATTGCGGTTGTAACCAGCAGAATAGATAGAGATGGACCGTGCATTTAGGCATACAATGGGCTTTCAAAAGGTACTATGAAAAATAATATAAAACAATATAATATCACACCTGCAATACTTTCAATAATTTACTGAAAAGTTTGAGGAATAGTTAATAGATGTATAACGGAGAGTAGTGATAATTACAAACACGAGGAATTCTGTAGATGCTGGAATTTCAAGCAACACACATAAAAGTTGCTGGTGAATGCAGCAGGCCAGGCAGCATCTCTAGGAAGAGGTACAGTTGACGTTTTGGGCCGAGACCCTTCGTCAAGACTAACTGAAAGAAGAGCTAGTAAGAGATTTGAAAATGGGAGGGGGAGGGGGAGATCCAAAATGATAGAAGACAGGAGGGGGAGGGATGGAGCCAAGAGCTGGACAGGTGATTGGCAAAAGGGATATGAGAGGATCATGGGACAGGAGGCCTAGGGAGAAGGAAAAGGGGGAGGAGGGGAAAAATAGAGGATGGGCAAGGGGTATAGTCAGAGGGACAGAGGGAGAGGGAGAGGGAGAAATATAAGTAAGTAAGTAAGTAAGGGCTGGGAGACCGTTTCGCTGAACACCTATGCTCTGTCCACCAGAGAAAGCAGGATCCCCCAGTGGCCACACATTTTAATTCCACATCCCATTCTCATTCTAATAAGTCTATCCATGGCCTCCTCTATTGTAAAGGTGAAGTCACACTCAGGTTGGAGGAACAACACCTTATATTCCGTCTGGGTAGCCTCCAACCTGATGGCATGCACATTGACTTCTCAAACTTCCGCTAATGCCCCACCTCCCCCTCGCACCCCATCTGTTATTTATTTATTTATTTATTTATCTCTCCTTTTTCTCCCTCTGTCCCTCTCACTATACTCCTTGCCCATCCTTTGGGCTCCCTCCTCCCCCTTTCTTTCTCCTTAGGCCTCCTGTCCCATGATCCTCTCATATCCCTTTTGCCAATCACCTGTCCAGCTCTTGGCTCCATCCCTCCTCCTCCTGTCTTCTCCTATCATTTTGGATCTTCCCCTCCCCCTCCCACTTTCAAATCTCTTACTAGCTCTTCTTTCAGTTAGTCCTGACGAAGGGTCTCGGCCCGAAACGTCGACTGTCCCTCTTCCTATAGATGCTGCCTGGCCTACTGCATTCACCAGCAATTTTTTTGTGTGTTGTAGTGATAAACAGGTTACATTTGCATTAGGAAGCCATGGGCCCAACAAACTCAAGTTGTTCACAATCTATATTCAATGACTTAAATCAGGGAATCAAGAACTTTGTATCTAGTTTTACTTACAGTATGATATCAATTGAGTTGGTGATGTGAACAGTGAACACAGCTGAAAGAAATTTCACTGGCATGTAGATAGTCTAAGTGAATGGGCAAGACAATAGAAGATGGGATGAGGTGGGTTTGTTGACAAGTGCTGCATGCTCCTAGGTTAAACATGCATAAACTTTACAGAGGGATGTAGACTGGATTATATTTATTTCGTGGCTGTAGTATCTAGCACCAAGGGTTACCACTTCAAGTGAGTTGGTGATTCAGGATAAAGAAGACTGTGGAGGCATAGATCTTCAGCATACAACATTCAACATCCCACAAGTAAAGTCTTTTCTGTTAGGATGTTTGTGGGAAATGACCAACTACAATGTCCAATGTCCTAGTTTTCACCATTCAAAAGCAAAAAGCTACATTTGTTTTTGAAACATTGTGTGTATGTCACACTTATTATGAAAAAGCAAAAAAGAGGGTAATGGGGTGTTGCCATTTATTGAGAATGTTATGAAGTATAAAAGTGAAGTGTTTTTAATGCATCTTTTCAGGAGCTGATTGGAGCCCACCACAATAACTCTATGGTATTGACCTCCTAATGTGCTTGAAATGGACATGGAACAGAAAAGTTTCATTCGGTCAGTTTGAAGGCTATTGGGCTGATTTATGAATAGAGATAGTGCAGGCTGCTCTAAAACTAACTGGTGTTTACAGGGAGAGGTTTTCTTATTTAATTACGTAAGGTTTCAAGGGACATTAACAGAGAATTTTGGAGGAGAGTGTGTAACCTGAGCTAATGTTTTTCCAGTAGCTTAATTGAATCAAGAGCAAGAGAGGAGGCAATTCACAGGTCCATGAATGAGATTTAAAAAAGAGCGTTTGCAGGCTATCAGTGTTTTTATGGCCGCTGAGTTGGATTGGAAGTGAAAGAGGAGGCAACTCACAGGTCTGTGAGTGAGATTTAATAAGGAGAGTTTGTGGACTGCCATTGTTTATCCAGTGGCCCCATTGAATTGGGAGAGAGAGAAGAGGAAATTCACAGATCTGTGAGTGAGATTTAAAAAGGAGAGTTTGCAAGTTTTCGGCATTTTCCAGTGGTCCAATCAAATTAAGATTCATTAGCAAGGGCAAATAAAAATAAGGCAAGGACAAGAGGGGTGGTTATTGTGTGACTGGACCAGTGCTAGAATGGGGAGACTTTGGCTAATCAGGCTTCAGGAGAACAGGCTTGGAAGAGGTAAGTATTTGATAAGCTTCTTCATTCTTCATCTGTTATTATACACGTCGAGAAAAGTGAGAGTGGTTCCAGGAGACGTCCAGCCTCCCAGACATAGAGTCTAGCAAGGCCAGGTTGATGATAGGGCAAAATTGTAGCTAACAGTATGACTTGCAATGTAAAAGAGGGATAAAATCAAAAAGTGTGATGATTGCTATATTTCAATGCACACAAAATATGGAATAAGTTAGATGAAAGTGTAGCACAGCTAGAAATTTTCATGTATGATGGTGTGGGCATCATTGAATCATGTCTGAAAGAAGATTATATCTGGGAGCTTAACATTCAAGATATACATTGTATTGAAAGGGCAGGTGCATAGGCAGAGAGGGTGGGGTGGCTTTGTGAGTAAAAGATGAAATTGAATCCTTAGGAAGACATGACATAAGATCAGAAGATGTAGAATTGTTGTAGGTAGAGCTAAGAAACTGCAAAGGTAAAATAGCCCCAATGGGAGTTATATACAATCTTCAAGACAGTAGCAAAGATGTGGGCTACAAAGTTTCAAAGTGCATTTATTATCAAAGAATGTATAAATTATACAACCTTGAGATTTGTTTACTTACAGGTAGTCGCAAAGCAAGAAACCCAAAAGAACCAATTTAAAAAAGAGACCAGTCCCTCAGTGCTCTCAGAGAAAGACAGAAAAACAGTAGAAATGAGCAACAACAATAACATTCCAAACCAAATTGATTCCTTGGACCCAAATCCACAGAGTAGGCCCAAAGCCTTGTGTTCAGTTCATCATATTAGTGGGGCAAATTGCCAAAACGTTCATAGACACGAAGCACAGGAGCTGGGGAATAATCTCACAGCTTTAGTGTTGCACAGAGAGAAGCCCCAGACTATTTGGACTGGCATTTAAATTGTCCGAACCTCGCACTAGGACCTGGGCCCTGCTACCAGTGAATCACCCTGGGACTAGGTTTTGCAGTCAAAAGAGCCATTCTCCTCCTCGGTACCCAGATCAATCCAATCTGATCCGACTCTTGACACCCTGTCTTTGCAGTCTACAGTATGTGAGCTGGCATTTAGATTGTACCTCGCATCAACAGTACCCAGGCCTCGCCATGGTGAGTCGCTCCGGGCCTCGAACACACCACTCATCGATTTGCTTCGGGTGTGCAGATAAAAGGCAATGTCACAATAGTCATGGTAGGTTTCAATGTGCGGGTAGACTGGGAAAATCAGGTTGGTGCTCTGTCCCAGGAGGGGAATTTGTGGAATGCAAGCAAGAAGGCATTTCAGAGCTGCTCATGACTGAGCCCACTAGCGGATCAGCTATTCTGGGTTGGGTGTTGTGCAATAAACCAGAATTGACTAGAGATCTTAAGGTAAAGATATAATGAAATACAATGTTGGAAAGTGTATGGTCATGTACTTTGGTGGAAGAAATAAATGGGCAGACTACTATTTAGATGGGGAGAGAATTCAAAATGCAGAGATGCAAAGAGACTTGGGAGTCCTCGTGCAGGATACCATAAAGGTTAACCCCCAGGTTGAGTCGGTTGTGAAAAAGGCGAATGCAATGTTGGCATTCATTTCTAGAGGTATAGAATATAAGAGCAGGGATGTGATGTTGAGACTCTAGAAGGTAGTCGTGAGACCACACTTAGAGTATTGTGTGCAGTTTTGGGCTCCGTATTTTAGAAAGGATATACTGACTGGTGGCCTAGTGGCATCAGCACCGGACTTTGGGGCGAGAGGTCCCGAGTTCAAATCCAGCCAGCTCCCTTGCACACTCTCCATCCATGCCTGGGTTGAGTGTTGAGCTAACAACTCGACCTCGTAAGAAAAATCCTGGAGAGGGATGGGCTCCACCAGGTTTCAGATATCTAAGTCACGCCGTACGATGAGCATACCAAAAATGATTGGTGCAAACAGCTTGTCATGACGGCGCCCGACGACTCCACCAGGACACACACACACGCACGCGCACACACACACACGCACGCACGCGCACACACGCACACACACGCACGCGCACACACACACGCACTCACACACACGCACGTGCGCACACACACACACACACACACACACATCGGAGAGGGTTCAGAGATTCACGAGACATCGTGACATCGGAGAGGGTTCAGAGATTCACGAGAATGATTCCAGGAATGAAAGGGTTACCGTATGAGAAACGTCTGGCAGCTCTTGGGCTGTGTTCCCTGAAGCTCAGGAGAATGAGGAGGGAATCTCTTAAAAACATTTTGAACGTTAAAAGGCCTGAACAGATTAGATATGGCAAAGTTATTTCCCATGGTAGGGGAGTCTAGGACAAGAGGGTACGACTTCAGGATTGAAGGACATCCATTTAGAAAAGAGATGCGGAGAAGTTTCTTTAGTCAGAGGGTGGTAAATCTGTGGAATTTGTTGCCACGAGTGGCTGTGGAGGCCAAGTCACTGGGTGCATTTAAGACAGAGATAGATAGGTTCTTGATTAGCCAGGGCATCAAAGGGTATGGGGTGAAAGCAGGGGAGTGGGGATGACTGGAAGAATTGGATCAGCCCATGATTGATTGGCCGAATGGCCTATTCCTGCTCCTATATCTTATGGTCTTATAAAACAGTGTTCATAATAAGATAGAATTCACCCTGTAATTTGAGAGCGAGAAGCTGAAGACAGATGTATCATTATTACAGTGGAGTAAAGGGAAAGACAAAAGAGCGGAGTTGGCCAAAGTTGATTGGAATGGAATACTATCTGGGATGATGTCAGAGCAGCAATGGCTAGATATTCTAGGAGCAATTTGGAAAGCGCAGGATTGCTATATCCCAATGAAAAGATATCCTAGAGGCTGGATGACGTGATTGTGGCTGACAAGGGAATTCAAACCCAATATAAAAGCCAAAGTGAGCGTATATAATAGAGTAAAAGGTAGTGAGAAGTTAGGGAATTGGGAAGCTTTTAAAAACCAAAAAGGCAACTAAAAATTCATAAAAAAGGAAAAGATGGAATAGAAAAGTAAGCTAGCCAGTAATATTAAAGAGGATACCAAATGTTTTTTCAAATGTATAGAGAGTAAAAGACAGGTGAGAATAGACATCGGACAGCTAGAAAGTTACACTGGAGAGGTAGTAATAGGGAACAAGGACATGGCGGACAAACCGAATAAGTATTTTGCATCATTCTTCACTGTAAAAGACATTAGCAGTATGCTGAAAGTTTGTGAGTGTCATAGGGCAGAAGAGATTGCTTGTGCTATTACTAGAAAGAAGATTCTTGGGAAACTGAAAGGTCTGAAAGTAGATAAGCCAAATGGACCAGATGGGCTACACCCCAGGGTTCTGAAAGAGGTAGCTGAATGGAGGCATTAGTAATGATCTTTCAAGAATCACTAGATTCTGGCATTGTTCCAGAGGACTGGAAAATTGCAAATGTCACTCCATTCTTTGAGAAAGGAGGGGGGCAGAAGAAAGGAATGTATAGACCAGTTAGCCTAACCTCAGTGGTTGGGAAGATGTTGGAGTTGTGGTTTTTGTGTGTTTATGGCACATGATAAAATAGGCCAAAGTCAGCATGGTTTCCTTTAGGGAAAATCTTGCCTAACAATTCTGTTGGAATTCTTTGAAGAAATAACAAGCAGGATAGATAAAGGAAAGTCAGTGGAAGTTGTGTACTTGAATTTGCGGAAGGCCTTTAATAAGGTGCCACGAATGAGCCTGCTTAACAAGCTACAAGCCCATGGTATTACAGAGATATGATGAGCATGGATAAATTATTGGATAGTCATAGTCATACTTTGTTGATCCCGGGGGAAATTGGTTTTCGTTACAGTTGCACCATAAATAATTAAATAGTAATATGTAAATTATGCCAGGAAATAAGTCCAGGACCAGCCTATTGGCTCAGGGTGTCTGACCCTCCAAAGGAGGAGTTGTAAAGTTTGATGGCAACAGGCAGGAATGACTTCCTATGACGCTCTGTGCTGCATCTCCGTGGAATGAGTCTCTGGCTGAATGTACTCCTGTGCCCATCCAGTACATTATGTAGTGGATGGGAGACATTGTCCAAGATGGCATGCAGCTTGGACAGCATCCTCTTTTCAGACACCACCGTCAGAGAGTCCAGTTCCATCGCCACAACATCACTGGCCTTAAGAATGAGTTTGGTGTCTGCTACCCTCAGCCTGCTGCCCCAGCTCACAACAGCAAACATGATCACACTGGCCACCACAGACTCATAGAACATCCTCAGCATCGTCCGGCAGATGTTAAAGGACCTCAGTCTCCTCAGGAAATAGAGACGGCTCTGACCCTTCTTGTATGCAGCCTCAGTGTTCTTTGACCAGTCCAGTTTATTGTCAATTCGTATCCCCAGGTATTTGTAATCCTCCACCATGTCCACACTGACCCCCTGGATGGAAACAGGGGTCACCGGTACCTTAGCTGTCCTCAGGTCTACCACCAGCTCCTTTGTTTTTTTCACATTAAGCTGCAGATAATTCTGCTCACACCATGTGACAAATTTTCCTACCGTAGCCCTGTACTCAGCCTCATCTCCTTTGCTGATGATTGGCAAGAGGCAAAGAGAGGGAATAGAGGGAGACTTTTCTGTTTGGCTGCTGGTGACCAGTGGTGTTCCATGGGGGTTGGTGTTGGAATCACCTATTTTTATGTTATATGTCAATGATTTGGATGACAGAATTGATGATGATGTGGCCAGGTTTGTGAATAATGCAGAGCTAGATGGAGGGGCAGGTAATTTCAAGAAAGCAGAAGCGCTGTGGTAGGACTGACACAGATTAGGAGAATGGACCAAGAAATGGCAGATGAAATACAGTGTCAGAAAGTGTATGATCATGCAGTTTGTTAGAAGAAATAGAAATATAGACTATTTTCTAAATGGAGAGAAAATTAAAAAATCTGAGGTGCGAAGGAACTTGGGAGTCCTCGTGCAGGATTCCCTAAAGTTTAATTTGAAGGTTGAGTCAGTGATTAGGAAGGCAAATACAATTACAGCATTCATTTGAAGAGGACTAGAATATAAAAGCAAGGATGTGATGTTGAGACTTTATGTAGCATTGGTGAGGCATCATGAAGTAATATGAGCAGTTTTGGGCCCCTTACCGAGGAAATTATGTGCTGACACTGGAAAGGATTCAAAGGCTGTTCACAAAAAAAAATCTGGGATTGAAAGTTTTTTCATATGAGGAGCGCATGATGGCTTTGAGCATGTACTCAGTGAAATTCAGAAGAATAAGGGGAGAATCTCATTGAACCCTATCGAATTCTGAAAGTACAAACAGCAGGAATTCTGCAGATGCTGGAAATTCAAGCAACACACATCAAAGTTGCTGGTGAACGCAGCAGGCCAGGCAGCATTTCTAGGAAGAGGTACAGTCGACGTTTCAGGCCGAGACCCTTCGCCAGTCCTGACAAAGGGCCTCGGCCTGAAACGTCGACTGTACCTCTTCCTAGAGAATTCTGAAAGACCTCAGTTGAGTGGTTGTGGAGAGGATGCCTCCTATGGTGGGGGAGTCTAGGACCAGAGGACTCAACCTCAGAATAAAGGGGTGTCCATTTAGAATACAGCTGAGGAGGAATTTCTTTATCCAGACTGTGGTGAATCTGTGGAATTCGTTGCCAGAGGTGATGGGGAGGCCAGGTTATTGATTGTATTTAAGGTGAAGGCTGATAGGTGGTTGATAGGTTATTGATATGTCAGGGTGGGAAAGGTTATGGGATAAGGCAGGAGAATGGAGTTGAGAGGGAAATGAATCAGCCATGCTCAAATGGCAGAGCAGACTAATTGGGGCAAATGGCTTAATTCTGTTCCAGTCAGCGGATCGCTTTAATATTGACAGTATTCTTGCGGACTGGCTGACCCGGGGGGGGGGGGGGCGCAGAGTGCGGGGTGTTAAACACGACTGGAATATAGGTGATAAGTCAACTATAAGTTTCTTATAAGTGGCTTACTCAACTTCGTTTCTAAAGGGGTTTATCTAACAAATTTAATATTAAACACACAGCGCATATTTTCCTCGCATGAATATAGTGATAAGTCAATTAACCCAGTGGTCCCCAAACTCCGGGCCGCGGACTGATGCATTGCCACGAAGAATGCAGCAGTACAACAGTAGTCGGAAAGCACCCAGCACAGCTTTAATAAAAAAGCCGAAATATACAATTTCGCCTCTGATCTGGGCTGACATTTACGTGCCGGGAGCACCTAATTAATTAGCTCGCTCATGACACAAAGCTGGGTGGCAGTGTGAAATGTGAGGAGGATGTTATGAGAATGCAGGGTGACTTGGACAGGCTGGGTGATTGGGCAGATGCATGGCAGATGCAGTTTAATGTGGATAAATGTGAGGTTATACACTGTGGTGGTAAGAACAGGAAGGCAGATTATTACCAAAATGGAGTCAAGTTAGGAAAAAGGGAAACACAACAAGATCTAGGTGTTCTTGTACATCAGTCTCTGAAAACAAGCATGCAAGTACAGCAGGCAGTGAAGAAAGCTAATGGCATGCTGGCCTTCATAACAAGTGGAATTGAGTATAAGAGCAAAGAGGTCCTTCTGCAGCTGTACAGGGCCCTGGTGAGACCACACCTGGAGTACTGTGTGCAGTTTTGGTCTCCAAATTTGAGGAAGGAGATTCTTGCTATTGAGGGAGTGCAGCATAGGTTCACAAGGTTAATTCCTGGGATGGCAGAACTGTCATATGTCGAAAGATTGGAGCGACTGGGCTTGTATACTCTGGAATTTAGAAGGCTGAGAGGGAATCTTATTGAAACATATAAGATTATTAAGGGATTGGACTACGCTGCAGGCAGGAAGCATGTTCCCGCTGATGGATGAGCCCAGAACCAGAGGCCACAGTTTAAGAATAAGGGGTAAGCCATTTAGAACGGAGTTGAGGAAAAACTTTTTCACCCAGAGAGTGGTGGATATATGGAATGCTCTGGCCCAGAAGGCTGTGGAGGCCAAGTCTCTGGATGCTTTCAAGAAAGAGATGAAGAGAGCTCTTAAAGATAGCGGAATCAAAGGTTATGGGGATAGGGCAGGAACTGGATACTGATAGTGGATGATCAGCCATGATCACAGTGAATGGCGGTGCTGGCTTGAAGGGCCGAATGGCCTACTCCTGCACCTATTGTCCATTGTCTGTTGTCTAAGTGGGTCACAGACCCATTCCTTTGCACGTCTTGGGTCACTGATGACCTCGCTTGCGTAATAATCTCACGTGCGTTAAAGTTCAACAGTGGGAATGACAGGGAATGAGGAAAAGTGCAGCTGACTCATATCGTTTCCTTGCGGTCCGGTAGCACACGCTTTGCAGCCCAGTATCGGTCCTCGTCCCGGTGGTTGGGGACCACTGGTCTAATGTGTATGTTTTGAGATTAATGCATAACCCATTTAAGGTGGGTTTGAAGAGAAGTATATGCTCTAAAATTGGTTTGTGACTTTTTGCAGTTCAGTACCCCAGAGATCTGTGATGATGGAGTCTTTGGATCTATTTAAGAAAATGATTAACAGTTATATGAACTGCAAAGGAGACAAGGTCAAAGGAGAGTGGGGAAGTGGCACACAGCTGAAGATTGGATTAGCCATGATTTTATTGATTGGAAAACCAGGCTGAATGGCCGACTCCTGCTCCTGCTCCTGATTCTTATCATCCTGAGGTACCACTGAAGTTCTGACTGCTGCAACCCATACAGTAAGTTACAAACTTTTCATGAGAAAGAAATGTTGATTATTGATTTCTGCTAATATGTTCCTCTAGGACCATGTAGCACCATGGTCCTGGAGGCACACTGTTTTGTTTTTACTGTGGACTGTACCAGCAGTTATGGTTGAAATGACAATAAAAGCGACTTGGCTTGACTTGAGTTTTAAGATATGTTGGAATTATTTATTTACGTAAAGGTAAAATCAACTTGAGGGACCAGATGGACTACTACTTATTTTCATTGCCCTTAACTGATTTACTTCAACTCGTCAGCCCTACTGAGGCAGCTGGTCAGATCCTCCATCTTGGGCCGACCTTTTGAGTTGGCCCTAGGAGCAGTCCATCGTTCCTCTCCCAGGCATAAGGTCTTTGGAGCTTCTGTTGGCATTTCTGGGGTTGCTTGCCTCATGTTTACCCCTCCTTTCACAGGCTTGGGACTGTCTACAGCAGAATTTGAAGCTCTTAATACTGTCCTAAATTTTCTAAATGACTTGGAGAGCTCCCACCATGACTGAGCTGCATAGGTAGCTGTTTATATGTTTAAGGCTTGGACTTTGTCATGCCTACATATCCAGGTCAAGCATGTCATATTAGACCAGCGTAGAACAGCCACTGGTCTCTTCTGTAGAATAAATCAATGTGAATTTGAAAACATGGAGGGGTTTCATTTCTTTAATTCTCTCATACAATTTCCCTGCTCCACAATTGCCTGCTCTGAACATTCTGGGACTGACAGCCTTTAAGTCTCTTATTATCTGCTGCAATAGAATGCCAGTCTGTTACTGCAGAACCTTGGTAATTTATCAATGTCACTGAGGGGAGTGGGGTTGACACAGCTGGTGTGAAGGAAATTGCTCTTCCTGCTATCTTGTTTCTGTTTCGCTCAGCTGGGAGTAAAATGTACTTTTCCTGCAATGACTCAGATTTTGATAGAACTCATTCCTTTTCTGTCATTCTGCTCCCCTGTATTTCTTCTTTCCTGATATTTAGCACTCCATACAATCACAGAAACATGCTTGAAAGGAATCAGATCTAACAACTTACCATTCCAGAGTGTAGAATCATCAGGTATTACAGCAGGAATGGAAGAGTTGTATTAATTAAGGAGTTCATTACTGCAGTGATGAGGTTGGGTGTCCTTGGAGGCTTTACAAATGTTGTTACCTTAGAAACAAAACAGGGGCATTTGCTTTCTTGAAGGGTGTGCTACTGGCCTTTTAACACAGAATAGGATACAACAGATGTTCTGTTTAAGAATATTGGGGTTGCGGCAGGAGGTGATTTCTCCTCCCTCGCCTCCCACAGTAGCCTGGGGTACATCTCATCCAGTCCCGGCGACTTATCCAACTTGATGCTTTCCAAAAGCTCCAGCACATCCTCTTTCTTAATATCTACATGCTCAAGCTTTTCAGTCTGCTGCAAGTCATCCCTACAATCACCAAGATCCTTTTCCATAGTGAATACTGAAGTAAAGTAAAGTTCTAGTTGCTTTTTCTTGTTAATACTTTTGGGCAATATTTGAATTGGGGAGACCTGCTGATAATGAAAGCTGAACAGAACTGAACTAAAGTATGCCTTTTGATTTTATGTTTTATTTTCTATGTTTTTATTTTTTTTGCTGTTTGTGTGACTTTTTTGCACATGGGGGAGGGGGTTTTGGCAATTGAACAGGTTGGTTCCATGGTTCTTCTTTGTTTTAAGACTGTCTGTGGGGAAGACAAATTTCAGGGTCGCATAATAAATGTACTTTGGATCTTTGAATGAGAAAGTGCTGCCAAAATTTGATTGGAAGGGGACACTAGCTGGTAGGACAGCAGAGCAGCAATGGCTGGCATTTCTGGGAGCAATCTGGAAGGGGCAGGATAGATACATTGTAAAGAAGTATTCTAAAGGCAGGATAACACAACTGCAGCTGGCAAAGGAAGTCAAGACCAAAAGAGAGGGCACATATAATAGTAAAAAATTGTGGGCAGTTAGCGAGTTGGGAAGCTTTTAAAACCAACAGAAGGCAACTAGAAAAAACTTTAAGGACAGAAAAGATGTAATATGAACGTAAGCTAGCCAATAATATCAAAGAGGATGCCAAAAGTTTCTTCAGATATTTAAAGAGTAAACAGGAGACAAGAGTAGATATCAGACTGCAGGAAAATGATGCTGGGACATATTCATGGGGGAAAAGAAAATGGCAAATGAACTGAGTAAATATTTTGCTTCAGTGTTCACTGTGGAAGTCACTAACAATATGCCGGAAGTTGGAGAGTGTCAGGGAGCAGAACTGAGTGCAGTTGCTGTTACTAGGGAGAAGATACTTGCGAAGCTAAAGGGTCAGAAGATAGATAAGTTACCTGGACCAGATGGAATACACTCCAAGGTTCTGAAAGAGGTGGCTGAAGAGCTTGTCAGAATCAGAATCAAGATTAATACCACCGGCATATGTCATGAAATTTGTTGACTTTGTGACAGCAGTACAATTCAATAATTACAGAAAAAAACATGAATTATATTAAGTATATATAGTTAAGTAAATAAATAAGTAGTGCAAAAATAGAAATAAAAAAGCAGTGAGGTAGTGTTCATGGGTTCAGTATCCATTCAGAAATCAAATGGCAGTGGGGAAGAAACTGTTCTTGAATCATTGAGTGTGTGCCTTCAGCCTCCTACCTGATGGTAGCAATGAGAAGAAGGCATGAACTGCATGATGGGGGTCCTTAATAACGAATGCTACCTTTTTGAGGTATCCCTCCTCAAATTCCTCATGAAACCTAGCCGTTGTCATGCCTCTTTGAGCTGCATCAATATGTTGGGTCCAGGTTAGATCGTCAGCGATATTGACACCAAAGAACTTGAAATTGCTCACTCTCTCCACTTCTGATCCCCCTATGAGAACGGGTGTGTGTTCACTTGTCTTACCCTTCCTGAAGTCCACAATCAGCTCTTTGGTCTTACTGTCATTGAGTACAAAGTTGTTGCAGTGACACCATTCAACTAGCTGATATATCTTGTTCCTTTATGCTCTCTCATCACCATTTAGCACTTTAGGGAGTACTATGTGTGCTAATATTTCAAACACTTCCTCCTTCCTCATACAGACATCAAGGCTTGTGAAAAACTCAGTCATTAAAGCAGATCAGGAACAAATGTTGACATATTTCCGTTTAATCGCATGTCAAAGGCTGGGGAAGAATCGATATTTGAAGGAAAACCTTTTGTGGACCATTTTGAGATATCATGATTGTTCACTTAACAACAGTCAAGCAGATAAGCTTCTAACATTTGGCATGTCTTAGATGCTGCCAGACCTGCCGAGTTCATCCGGTGTTGAATGTGAGTTGCCCCAGATTCCGAGCATCTGCAAACACAAAATATTCTGCAGATGCTGGGATCAAAGCAACACTCACAACACGCTGGAGGAACTCAGCAGGTTGGGCAGCATCCATGGAAAAGATCAGTCGACGTTACGGGCCGGGATTCCCAGCATCTGAAGTCTCCCTTGTAAATTCTAAATTAAAAATGTTTTTCTCATCAAGTTTATTAGTTTAATGTTCCATCAGTAGCTACATTATCTGTGGGGACAGTTGAAAATATCTGATTAGATGGCTAGATGGTTGTCCATGACAATAATGATTTCAAGAACTCTCATAAAAAATCTCATCACCAAGTACAATTGTGAATTCTTCTAATGTAGCTACAGCCTCCAATTAATATGGTTGATTGAACTCTCAAAGGATAATTAATGGAATCTATTTATTGACATGAAGTGACATTCTTTCTTTGGCAATCACAAAAGCAAAGAAAGGGTCTGGAAAATACAGATGAGGGAAAATTAAATGTGTTGCATCTGTGTATTGAGAGCAAGCAAACTATCAGAGATGAAAAATATAACCTGTGTGGAAGTTGAGGATGTATGTAAGATCCTTATTCTGTATCCATTTTCACAAGATGGTGATGCTTCACTGAAGGGGTTTCAGTGTGAAATATTGAATGTCTGTAAAAGTGGATGTATTAAAAGTTTAACCTGGTATGAAGATGATACATTTGCCAGGTCTGGATGAACTGTATCCCAGACTATTAAAAGAAGCAATAGAGGAAATTGTGGAGGCACTGATCTCTCTTCAATCCTCTTTGGTGACAAGAGTTCTGATGAAGATCTGAAGTTCTGTTGAATTGTCCCATTGTCTGAAGCAGGAGAAATGGGTAAGTAAATTTAGGACAGATGGTTGAACTTCAAAGGTATACAAGTTATTGGAACCCATAAGAAGAAGTCAAAACCTTGATTTGGAAAAGGACAAATCCATCCAGGAGAAACAAGAAAGATTTGTTAAAGGAAGTGAGGAACTACCTAATTCACAGGTCACATATAAAAATATTGTACTAGAGGGATGCAAACAAGTTTTGGGAACATTGCCAGAATGGAAGATTGCAGCCAAAAGAGGAACTTTTCTTTAGAGTAAAGGGGATGGGCAAAGCTCAGCTATATCAAACAATATCCAGTAAATAAGAAAGACTAATTTCCCTCAAAAGGAGTAAAAAATCAGAAACCACAGAACTGAAAGAAAAGAGAAAAGACTTTTTCATTCATCACTTGTGGGGTACTGGAATTTACTTACTGCCTGAAAGGGTGACAAAGAGAGAATCCTCCAACACATCTTGAAACAGCACCTGAATGTGTACTGGAACAGCTATGACCTCCAGGCCCAGAGATCTGGTGTTGGAAACTGTGATTGGTCTAAGGATTTTTATTGATCGTCCAGTGTGGACATGTGACTATAAGGTATGTAAACTTTCAATCATTCTGCAACTCATGTTATTAAAACCCAAATCTTGTTTTCTCTATATTTGAGATAATTTTTGGAGAAGCAAATCTGTTTACTCCCAGCTGTTCACAGATGGGATGATTGAAAACCTGAAGTTAAACCAAAAGCTGCTTCTCTAACCTGGCGCTGGACACATACACAGACACATGTATTCCCAAGTGATTTCAAATCAATTAACAAATCTCTAAACTGGCTGCAAACTTGTATGCTTCATAAATCATCTGCTACTGATTTCATATATTCAGAAGGAATCTATTTAGTCTGCTTCACAACAATAGATTTTTAAAAATGTTACCTACCCTAGGGTTATCTTCCTGCACAGAACACTTTGCAATTCTGACTCCATGGCAGAGGACGATGATCACAGGACAAGAGTAAAAGCCAGGAGCATTTATTTACTAGGGATGGAGATAATATGTGGAGCAGTTGTGCTCATAGATCCTGCACATGGGTCTCCACTTCCACTTTCAGCGGTTTTCTACGATTTGACTAGCTTAGCTTTGCACAAAGCATTCATTCTCCAAATTCTGTCGCTGTAGAATTCCTTGAACCTGTTGTTGAAATGTATTTTCATGTTAATTGAAAGCTCACCTTCACTTATCCATACATCCTTCAGACCTGAAAACAATTGTTGTGCATAAGCGTTGCAGACTGGGAGAAACAATGCACATCTTCCTTAAATTAATTAGTCTCCAGGAGATCGGCATTGTTTCTGAGCAAATAAGCCTAGTGTTACCCATCGTTTATCCCCAGTTCCACTGTTCTTTCTTTCTTTTTCAATCTTTTTATTAGTTTCACAAAATATAAACGTGACAAAGTAGTAATAGAAAGTTATTGGGAATACATTGTTATAACTAACATGAGTAATTATAAAACTAAAAAATTAATTGACAAAACTCCCAATCATAAAGGATACCAATGGATAATACAGAACAAAGAGAAATAACTAGACAAAAATCATGAAAAAGGAAAAAAAAATAATAACCCTCCCCCCCAGAAAAAACTAATCTAAACAGAATTAATCAACTAAACTAAAAAAAAAGACCTGGGCTGTTTTAACATCATAAAAAATGGGAGAAAAGAAAACCTTAGTGTCGACGACTCTGTTCCTCTCAACCAACATTACAGAGAAGTAAAATAAATTTGGAAATGGTCAAATTACATCATATGAAAATGCTGAATAAATGGCCTCCAAGTCTTTTTGAATTTAATGGAAGGGTCATAAACCACACTTCTAATTTTTTCCAAATTTAAACACAACAGAGTTTGAGAGAACCAGTAAAATATAGTAGGGGGGTTAATTTCTTTCCAATTCAGCAAAATAGAGCTTCTAGCCATTAAAGTAAGAAGTGCAATCATCCGATGAGCTGAAGAGGTTAAGTGATTTAATTCTATCATTGGTAGCCCAAAAATAGCAGTAATTGGGTGAGGTTGTAAGTCTATATTCAAAACCGTTGAAATAATATTCAAAATGTCTTCCCAATATTTTTTCAACAAAGGACATGACCAAAACATGTTGAGTTAAAGAAGCTATCTCGGAATGACATCTATCACATATAGTATTTATATAAGAGTAATAACGAGATAATTTATCTTTGGACATATGAGCCCCGAGCACTACTTTAAACTGTATCAACGCATGTTTAGCACATATAGAGGATGAATTAACTAATTGAAGAATTTTTTCCCATTTTTCAATCGGTATAATAACCTTAAGTTCTCTTTCCCAATCAGTTTTACTTTTATTAGGGACATCAGGACATAAATTCATAATTATATTATAAATAATTGCTACAACACCTTTCTGAGAGAGATTTAAATCTAAAATTTTTTCCAAAATATCCATTGGATATAAGTGTGGAAAATTAGGAGAAACAGTAATTAAAAAGTTTTTAACCTGTAAATATCTAAAAAAGTGAGATCTGGGTAAATTATATTTATTAGATAATTGATCAAAGGACATAAAACAATTATCCAAAAATAAATCACAAAATCGTACTATACCTTTGATTTTCCAATCAGAGTAAGCTTGATCCATAGTGGAAGGTTGAAAAAAGAAATTAGATATAATAGGACTTGCTAAAATAAATTGATTCAACCCAAAAAATTTTCAAAATTGAAACCATATACGTAAATTATGCTTCACTATTGGATTACTCATTTGTTTATACAGTTTAGAAATAGTGAAAGGAAGTGAAGTCCCTAAAACCGAACCCAAAGAAAACCCTTGTAATGAATTACATTCGACATTTACCCAATGTGGACTTGGAATTGCATCCAAGTCTCGTTACCAAAATTTTAAGTATCGAATATTAATTGCCCAATAATAAAATCTAAAATTCAGGAGGGCTAACCACCCGCCCCCCCCCCCCGCAGCTTTTTTAGATTTTTGTAAATACCTTTTACCTAGTCTAAGATTTTTGTTCTGCCATATATATGAAGAATTTTTTGAGTCAACATTATCAAAAAAAGATTTTGGGATAAAAATTGGAATCGATTGAAGTACATATAGAAATTTAGGCAAAATAACCATCTTAATAGCATTAATCCTATCGATCAAAGATAAAGATATTGGTGACCATTTAGTAAACAAAAGTTTAATCTGATCAATTAGAGGTAAAAAATTAGCTTTAAATAAATCTTTATACTTTTTTGCAATTGTAATCCCTAAGTATATGAAAGAGTCAGTAACCAATTTAAATGGTAAACATCCATAAGTAGGAACCTGCTTATTTAGGGAAAATAATTTACTCTTATTAATGTTTAATTTGTAACCAGAAAAATTACTAAATTGAGCTAACAAAGCTAGAATAGCAGGAATTGACTTCTCTAGATTAGAGATATATAATAACAAATCATCTGCATGTAGTGATAATTTATGTATTTCATTTCCATGGATAATACCAAAAATGTTGGGCGAGTCACGGATAGCAATTGCTAAAGGTTCAAGAACGATATTAAATAGTAAAGGACTAAGAGGGCATCCTTGCCTAGTACCACGAGATAGACAAAATTTTAATTACTTTTATTTATAATTAACTAATCATATGTATTGGTACTAACTTTTTTCCTTTTTTAGATGCTTTAGAAACTACACTATGTAGATTATTGTAGTATAGTATTAATTTTTTTATATCAGTTTCCGGGGGGGTTTTCTTTATAACATATATCATTGGAGTCGCCTCCTGCAGAAATGGGGTTAGATTTAGTGTTAATTAGTTCTTTCTTCAGCCTTTCCTGGCTTAGTTCGGGGTTCTTAGGGATGGAAGGTGGGGGAGTTTCTTTTTTTCTTATTAATTTTTTCTATTGGGCTGATTTAGTACTGCAAAGATGTCTGCAGTGTCGGGATTTCTGGTTCCTCTCTGATCTTGTATTCCTCTTCCGATCTCATGAATTTTGGTTAACCCTTTACACACCGAAGGGTTAATGTTAAATTATGGCTCACATTATTAAGAAATACAAATGGTTTAAACCATCCAATAAAACAGAAAAAGATTTTCAAGGTATTCCAAAGATCGAATGTCCATATTATTTTTGCACAAGAAACTCATGTAAGGAAAGAGGATAATCAATGCTTCTTTAAGTTTTGGAAAGAATAACAGTACCACTCAAACTCCCAAGCCAAAGTCAAAGGCGTTTCAATTTTTATAGATCCTTCAATTACATTTATTCATCAAGGCATTATTTCAGATCCTAACGGTAGATTCTTGTTAATTACCGGGTTACTTTTTAATAAAAAAGTTGCTATGGTTAATGTTTATGCTCCGAATGTGGATTATTCCGAATTTTTTAAACAAATATTCACTTCCTTTCCTAACTTAAACGAGTATAAGCTGATAATGGGAGGTGACTTTAATTTATGTTTAAATCCCATGTTGGACAGATCCATAGGTAGTCCAACTCTACCGAATAAGTCAGCTACTCTTATTAACTCTTTCATGATTGACTCTGGGATTTCAGAAATTTGGAGATTTCTGCACCCAAAGGACAAAGAATTCTCATTCTTTTCACACGTTTATCATTCTTATTCTCGAATTGACTATTTTTTTTATTGACTCTCGATTAATCCCATCTGTAATTGACTGTAATTATGACATTATCACCATTTCAGATCATTCTCCAATGAAACTTTCTATTAAATTAACGGATACTTCTTCTACTAATAGACAATGGCGATTTAACCCTATTTTGCTTCAAGACTTGGATTTTGTTAAGTTTAAGAAGGGATAGATAGATTTCTTTTTTTCAATTAATACTATGGAAGAAGTTTCCAATGGAACAGTATGGGATGCTTTTAAAGCTTATATCCGTGGTCAGATTATTTCCTATTTGGTTGGTTTGAAAAAATGTACTAAGAATGAAATACTCTCGTTGGTTGATAAAATTAAAGAAATTGATTTAAAAAAACGCTATTGCTCCTAGCAAGGAGCTGTATAAATAGAGAGTTGAACTTCAAATGGAACATGGCTTACTATTAACGTCCTCGATTGAAAATCAATTAATGAGAACTAAAAGTGATTTTTATATTCATAGTGATAAATTATTAGCTAATCAATTGAAATTTGCCTCGGTTAAACGTCAAGTTACTAAGACTCGTAAACACGATGATATTTTGACAGTTGATTATGACGAGATAAACAAAACCTTTCAAGAATTTTATACTTCTTTGTATCATTCTGATTTTCCTCATGATTTTAATATCATGTACGTTTTTTTAAGTAAATTGAATTTTCTGAAATTATCACCCGAGGACTGTTTATCATTAGAAACTCCTGTTACAGAGGAAGAAATTACCAGCTTCAATCTTATCAATGAATTCTGGTAAAGCACCTGGTCCGGATGGTTTTACAGTGGAATTTTTAAAATCCTTTCCTCTATTCTCTCTCCTTGGTTGTCTAGAATATTCAAAGAAGCAATCAGTTTAGGTAAATTACCACAATCATTTTATGAAGCCTCTATTTCCTTAGTTCTTAAAAAGAATAAAGATCCTACTGATTGTACATCATATAGACCGATATATCTCTTTTGAATGTAGATTCGAAAATTTTTTCAAAAATCTTAGCAACTAGGTTAGAGAAAGTATTACCACAAATTATATCTATGGACCAAACAGGATTTATTAAAAACCATTATTCATCTTTTAATACTAGGAGGCTAATGAATATTGTTTATACCTCCTCATTTAACACTCCGGAATGTATGATCTCATTAGATGCTGAGAAACCCTTTGACAGAGTTGAATGGCCTTATTTATTTAGTGTGTTTGAGAAATTTAATTTTAGTTCGACATTTATATCTTGGATTAAGTTGTTATATCATACCTCTGTAGCTTCGGTTTGCACTAATAATCAAAGATCTCCCTTTTTTCGTCTATCTCACAGTTCCACTGTTTGGTGATTTCTCAGACAGCATGTTACAGAGCTCATCCAGTCAGTGGTATTTGAGAATTTGTTGATATTGCACCTGCAGACAGATCCCTGCATTCCCTCTCTCAGCCGATACTTGCATACTAATGTGTGCAAGTACGTATCCCAGGTTAATTAAACACAAATTTTAGAGCTCTACCTGCAGAGGGATGAAAACAAACATCACCAAATTTTTAAAGATAACTTGAAAAAAATAGCTATGCGAGAATGAGGTATGGCTGACCGATATGAAGCAAACTATAGAAACTAACGAAAGATACAAACTGTTAAAAGTAGAATTAATAGTACCCTACTTACTGGAAATCCTCAGAGTGAAACCCCTGGAGGAAAGGTGAAAGATTTACTGGAGCTACGGCTATAATCAGCACCAGTTATAGCGAGGCAATATCGGCAGAGACTGTGGTCCAAGATCTCTATCGTGTAACCGGAAATTAGTTCTGTTAAATCATACGAAGGAATTTGGTTGAGTTTGTTTGAATACGTATTGTTTGAATCAACTTTCCATGACAGACACACGATTTCATGCAAATGATCCAAGAAAATGATGGTGAGCTACTCAAGATCGAAGAAGCAATGCAGGAACAGAATGCTTCAAGATGTAAAGGATTTAATGTGGTCAGCTGTATATATTTTGGGGGGGGGGGGGTTGAATTTAAATTTGTAGACTAGACATACTGACCTGAAATTGAAACTGTGGTTAACCAGAATATTTAAGAATAGGAATTCAATTAGTTTCTTAACTAATTAGGGCTAAACAAAAAAGGTAAACCTTAGTCTGTAAACTTAAATAGGGAAGAATAGTAGGTCGAATTAGTGAGAGAAATTGGAGTATACAGGTTATTATAATGAACCTCACTGATTCTAAAAGGAATTTGGTCTTACTTTGATTTCTGATATTTGGAATCTAAAAAAGAATGTTGGAATTGTTAATTGTCCTTACTCAAGTAAATATTTTGTACATATAGCTATTTTTTTATAAACAAAACTTACCCCCAGAAGTGTGTGTTTTCTATTCACTGACTCCTTTCGAAACCTAGAACTTCGGATGGTCCACTAGCACTGAGTGTAGTATTATGTAATTAGATTTGTCTCATAAAGAGTGCAGCAACCAGTCACACAAGATTAGTTCAGCACTGCACAGGTGTTAAAGTAGCTCTTATTTTTCTCCAGACTGTTTGAAGAAATATCATTAAATATGAAGTCATTGCAAAGAGCTTCTGAAGATAAATACAGTGTGTTATTCCGATAAGTGCACTCCCAACTTAAGCTAAATAAGTAGTGATCATTTTTCATGACTGTGGTTTCATTTGTAATCAGCTCATTATGGTATTCAATTCACATGTTTGCCAAATGGGGGAAGGTATTTTCACCATCCTAGCCACTGTCTAGAAAACACCAGTGATTTTCAGTGCTGTTCATTTCCTCGCTATGCTCATTCTCAGCTAACACCAGCTACAAACATGATGAAAATATTTCCCAGAAACATGGGTATTAGTGTGATGTTTTTCAGTGTTCAGGTATTAACCAGTCTGTGAAAAGGCTGGGAAGCAGCAAGGGAACACAGCAGGTCCAGTATCCACAGACCCAAACTTCAGTATTTGCTCTTTGTCAAACTACTAAGCTAACAAAATGTCTTACTTACTTGTAAGTCAATATCCATTTTTATAGTTCTGGTTTGGATATATACATTCAGTGGCTGCTTTATTAGGTAGACCTGTATACCTCATTAATGCAAGTGTTTTATTAGCCAATCGTGTGGCAGCAACTTAATGTATTAACCTCATGACCTAATGCATGAGGCATGGCCAAGAAGTTCAGCTGTTGTTCAGACAGAACATGAGAATGGGGAAGAAATGTGTTCTAAGTCACTTTGACAGTGAAATGATTGTCAATGCCAGACGGGGTGGTCTGAGTGTCTTAGAAATTGCTGATCTCCTGGGATTTTCATGCAAAACAGCCGAGAGTTTACAGGGAATGGTGCAAAAAATGAAAAACATCCAGTGAGTGAAAACATGAGGGAGATCAGAGGAGAATGGCCAGACTGATTCAATCTGAGAGGAAGGCGACTGTAAATCAAATAACCACATGTGACAACAGTGGTATGCAGAAGATCATTTCTGAATATACAACTTGTCAAACTTTGAAGTGTGAGGGCTACAATAGCAGAAGATAATGAACCAATGATCAGTGGCCACTTCATTAGGTACTTTATACTCTATACTTCATACTTATACTTCATACTTACACTTTATACTTCATTAGGCACTTTATACTTTATAATTTATACTTATACTTACACTTTATACTTTATTAGGTACTTTATATTTTATAATTTATACTTATACTTTATACTTACACTTTATACTTCATTAGGTACTTTATACTTTATACTTTATTGTCGCCAAACAACTGATACTAGGACGTACAATCATCATAGCGATATTTGATTCCGCGCTTCGTGCTCCCTGGAGTACAAATCGATAGTAAATATTAAAAATTTAAATTATAAATCATAAATAGAAAATAGAAAATGGAAAGTAAGATAGTGCAAAAAAAAACGAGAGGCAGGTCCAGATATTTGGAGGGTACGGCCCAGATCCGGGTCAGGATCCGTTCAGCAGTCTTATCACAGTTGGAAAGAAGCTGTTCCCAAATCTGGCCGTACGAGTCTTCAGGCTCCCGAGCCTTCTCCCGGAGGGAAGCGGGATGAAAAGTGTGTTGGCTGGGTGGGTCATGTCCTTGATTATCCTGGCAGCACTGCTCCAACTGCGTGCGGTGTAAAGTGAATCCAAGGACGGAAGATTGGTTTGTGTGATGTGCTGCGCTGTGTTCACGATCTTCTGCAATTTCTTCCGGTCTTGGACAGGACAACTTCCATACCAGGTTGTGATGCACCCCAGAAGAATGCTTTCTATTGTGCATCTATAAAAATTAATGAGGGTTTTAGGGGACAGGCCAAATTTCTTTAGATACGAGAGGCACCTAATAAAGTGGCCACTGAGTGTACATCAAAACTAAATTTCACCTCAAAAGAATTGGGTGTAGCAAATCACCTGAGGAGAGAGATGGGAACTGCTTACACCTACTAACAAATTGTGACTCCAGCTTTTACTGTACTTGGGTCATAAGGTGAAGAGCCAAAATTTTGAAAAGGTGTAAGATATTTTCCAGTGCCAGTAGATGGAACAAGTCAGAGGATTGGATTGGTTTGGACTAGATAGGTGAAAGGCTTTGTTTCTGTTATGTGGTATTCTATGACTCTGTGAATCTATGTCCAGCCAAATATCCGTCAGGTATTAAAAGACAAGTCAAGGAGGACTGAAATACCTTTACCCAATCCCCACAATTAGATTATGAAGACACGCAGTCCCCTTCTATTGTCATTTAGTAATGCATGCATTATTTCCTCCGGTGTGATATCACAAAACACAGGACACACCAAGACTGAAAAAACTGACCAAAACCACGTAATTATAACATACAGTTACAACCATGCAACAATACCATAACTTGATGAGGAAGTCCGTGAGCACAGTAAAAAGTTCAAAGTTTCTCAAGCGTCCCACATCTCATGCAGACGGGAGAGGGAAGAAAAACTCTTCCTGCCATACCGACCATAGTCCGACTCTGAGTCATCCGAAAACTTCGAGCTCTGATCAGCTCTCCGACACCGAGTACCGAGCACCATCTCTATCTGAACGATTCGACCTCCTTCTCGGTCACCAAAAACAGGCAAGGCCGAGGATTTTGAGGCCTACCCTCTGAGAGATTCCCGACCACACAGTAACGACAGCAGTGAACGGGCGTTTCAGAAATTTCTCCAGATGTTCCTCTGTGCTTTCGCATCCATTCTCCTTCAAATCTGAATTTTCCACGGCCCCTATTTAACAGATACGATATCATTTTTCACCGGAGGGCTGCGCATGCGCAGTGCGCTGCTCTCTCTCCTCCAGCCGTTTATTATTATCAATTAATTATTATTAATGTAATTATTATCAATTATTATGATGTCTCCATTTCCTTCTGAAAATTAGGTCAAATGATGTCATGGCATTATAACTCTGGAGCCAGCTCCTCAAATCAGGATGATCCCAATATTATCATAATATCTGTTCAACTGAGGTAGAGATATGAGTGATGGTAAAATACGTTTAGTCTTACTTGGGGAGGAAGGGAATTTATCAATCAACTTGGTCAACCATAGTACAGCTCAGTAGCAAACACACACGGTGATAATGTGCAGTACTGTTGAATGGAATCAACAGGGTGAGGAAGTTCCATCAAACCAGGGTTGATTACCTTGTTCACTTTCCAACCTCACTCCTTCCGAATGCTCTGCTCTCCACTCCCTCCGCACTAATCCTAGCCTTACTATTAAACCCGCCGATAGGAGGGTGCTGTTGTAGTCTGGTGTACTGATCTCTACCATGCCAAGGCACAGCGACAACTCGCGGATACCTCCTCTTATTTACCCCTCGATTGTGACCCCACTAAGGAGCACCAGGCCATTGTCTCCCACACCATCACTGACTTTATCCGCTCAGGGGAGGTCCCATCCACTGCCACCAACCTTATAGTTCCCACACCTCACACTTCCCGTTTCTACCTCCTACCCAAGATCCACAAACCTGCCTGTCCTGGTAACCCTGTTGTCTCAGCTTGCTCCTGCCCCACCGAACTCGTTTCTGCATACCTCGACACGGTCTTATCCCCCCTTGTTCAATCCCTTCCTACCTATGTACGTGACACTTCTCACACTCTTAAACATTTCAATGATTTTAAGTTCCCTGGCCCCCACTGCTTTATTTTCACCATGGATGTCCAGTCCTTATATACTTCCATCCCCCATCAGGAAGCTCTCAAAGCTCTTCACTTCTTTTTGGATTCCAGACCTAACCAGTTCCCCTCTACCACCACTCTGCTCTGTCTAGCGGAATTAGTCCTTACTCTTAATAATTTCTCTTTTGGCTCCTCCCACTTACTCCAAACTAAAGGTGTAGCTGTGGGCACCCGTATGGGTCCCAGCTATGCCTGCCTTTTTGTTGGCTTTGTGGAACAATCAATGTTCCAAACCTATTCTGGTATCTGTCCCCCACTTTTCCTTCACTATATCGACGACTGCATTGGCACTGCTTCCTGCACGCATGACTTCATTAACTTTCACCCAACTTTCTGCCTCCAACTTTCACCCTGCCCTCAAGTTTACCTGGTCCATTTCCAGCACCTCCCTCCCCTTTCTGTCTCTCGAGACAGCTTATCTACTGATGTCTGCTATAAGCCTACTGACTCTCCCAGCTCTCTGGACTATTCCTCTTCTCACCCTGTCTCTTGCAAAAATGCCATCCCCTTATCGCAATTCCTCCGTCTCCGCCGCATCTGCTCTCAGGGTGAGGCTTTTCATTCCAGGACGAGGGAGGTGTCCTCCTTTTTTAAAGAAAGGGGCTTCCCTTCCTCCACCATCAACTCTGCTCTCAAACGCATCTCCCCCATTTCACGCACATCTGCCCTCACTCCATCCTCCTGCCACCCCACTAGGAATAGGGTTCCCCTTGTCCTCACCAACCACCCCACCAGCCTCTGGGTCCAACATATTATTCTCCATAACTTCCGCCAGCTCCAATGGGATCCCACCACGAAACACATCTTTCCCTTCCCCCCACCCCCTGCTTTCTGCAGGGATCGCTCCTTATGCGACTCCTTTGTCCATTCGTCCCCCCCATCCCTCCCCACCAATCTCTCTCCTGGCACTTATCCTTGTAAGCAGAACAAGTGCCACACATGCCCTTACACTTCCCACCTTACCACCATTCAGGGCCCCAGACAGTCCTTCTAGGTGAGGCGACACTTCACCTGTGAGTCAGCTGGGGTGATATACTGCGTCCGGTGCTCCCGATGTGGCCTTCTATATATTGGCGAGACCCGGCGCAGACTGGGAGATCGTTTCGCTGAACACCTACGCTCTGTCAACCAGAGAAAGCAGGATCTCCCAATGGCCACACATCTTAATTCCACATCCCATTCCCATTCTGATATGTCTATCCACGGCCTCCTCTACTGTAAAGATGAAGCCACACTCAGGTTGGAGGAACAACACCTTATATTCCTTCTGGGTAGCCTCCAACCTGATGGCATGAACATTGACTTCTCAAACTTACGCTAATGCCCCCCCTCCCCCTCGTACCTCATCCATTATTTATTTATATACACACATTCTTTTTCTCTCTCTCCTTTTTCTCCCTCTATCCCTCTGACTCTACCCCTTGCCCATCCTCTGGGCTTTCTCCCCCCTTCCCACTTTTCTTTCTCCCTAGGCCTCCTGTCCCATGATCCTCTCATATCCCTTTTGCCAATCACCTGTCCAGCTCTTGGCTCCATACCTCCCCCTCCTGTCTTCTCCTATCATTTTGGATCTCCCCCTCCTACTTTTACTTTCAAATCTCTTACTAGCTCTTCTTTCAGTTAGTCCTGACGATGGGTCTCAGCCCGAAACGTCGACCGTGCCTCTTCCTAGAGATGCTGCCTGGCTTGCTGCGTTCACCAGCAACTTTTATGTGAAGGTTGATTAGCACCCTGGATGGATGTGAGCCTTGATTATTTTTCGAGTGTGCCTAAGATTTGCTTTCAAGAACTGGCGTATATTTTGGCAGGCACATAGGCCTCTTCCCCCTTCCATCCACTTAACCTACTAAATTAAACCGTCCCAAGTTTTCATAGTTGCCCCTTCTCTTGGTGATTTCTGCTCCTACATCCTATCACTTGGAAGCAAATCTCGCACAGAGAACATAGCTATCACTGCAGGACTGAACACATCGATAGAATAGGATGTATATGACAGAATACAGCAGATATTCCTTCCATAATTCCTATATGTGAGACTGGTTAAAAAAGGTAAAAAACCATGAGATCCAGTGCAGGTTGGCAAATTGAATCCAAAATGAACGTGTCAGAAAATCATGGTGAAAAATCAGTAGAACAAGGGAGGAAGTGCTTATCAAGGGAATTGAAACCTAATCCATCACACATCATCCTGAAGTGTAAATTTATCACCATTCCTCTGCAGTGGAACATGCAAAACATAATAAAATACTCAGTTAATAACAAATGCCAACAAGCTCTGAATAATCAGTCTTGTGCAAGCATTTGTTAGCTGCATTGTGGGTCTTCTTCTCCTCCCCTTCTTCTCATACACCGTTCTCTCCCAAGGGCAGCAGCCAAGTAGGTGGAGGGTGACTCCATTGGAGTGGATGAGCCAGTCAATGGCTTAACGGACAACCTCGAACAACAGCAAACTGATGAGGTACAGCAGGGTATTCTGCTGGCATGTTAGCGCTCGAACAGCAGAGGGAAAAGAGCTGATTCAGACTGCAAGAGGCAGTGTCTCAGTAACCCTGGCAGATCTTAGGACGGCTGTCCTAAAATGGACAGAATGGTTGTTGGTGTGGTAGTGTAGTGGGTAGTGCTTGTCGCTTTCACACTTAGTTTTCACTGCTGGCGAGCAGTCTTTCAAAAAGCAGAGCTGAATGTGTAAGTCTCTCTCTACCAGTACATGGGCTCTGCAACAGCAAGCCTCATGCAGTGCCTCCTCACTGGTGACACACCGAAACTAAACTCCTTTCAGATGCAGGCTGAACTACAGAGGACGGGGAGGAGGTCTGACCCCTGCACACATAGCAGGCAGGCTGGTGCTCATGAACCAGATTCCCAGCTATGGTTAAATAGCCCCACCGCCTCGGGAGAGAGAAAGGCTACTGGAGGAAACCCAGACAGTAAATCCAGAGTGCAGTGGACCCGCTAAGGCAGCGGGATGTCATTGAACATCCTTCCAGCAGCTTCTGCAACCAGGCTGGTCAGCAAACATATTGCTTCATAAGCTTTCATTTGGACTACACTGGTGAGGCTGAGAGGGGGATTGTGACGACTGGGCATCTCAGGATCTCCACAACTTCTGCCCAGGCTTGTGATGATCATCATCACCCATTGTCCTTCATGACAGACAGATGCCAACCAACCAACCAACCAACCAACCAATCTTAGGAGGATTTTATACCCTGAAAGTGGCTGTGAAGACTGGAATTCAGAGCTATGATAAAAGAGGGAAAAGGATATGGACGAACAAGATTGGCAGATTGCTTTCGACAGGATAGAAATGGAGGGTAACTGCATTTCTGATGAAGGAGATGGAATTACTGAGCACTCATCCAATCAAGCTTTATGGTTGAGCTCAGAAACAGAAAGGGCATGATCACTTTGTTAGGAGTGTACTAAAGGCCACTCACAGTCAACAGGAATGAGAGGAACAAACATGCAGGAAAATTGCAGCAATCTGCAGGAATAACAAAATTACCATAGTTTGGGACATTAAGATTAAAGTGAGAGGTATACATTTTAAAGGGGAATTGAGGAGTAAGTTTCTTTGTGATGTTGTGTGGCTGATATCTAGAACAAAGTCTGGGCCTGACAATATACTGCCTGTACCTAATAAAATGGCCACTCAGTGTATGTTCCTCTGCTATAGCCCATCCACTTCAAGGTTTGACATTTTGTGCATTCAGAGATGTTCTTCTGCACATTACTGTTTAAAATATGGTTATCTGAGGGGCAGTCACCTCTATGCAGCTTTGAACCAGTCTGGCCATTCTCCTCTGACCTTCTCTCATTTACACCCACAGAACAGCCGGTCACTGGATGTGTTTTATTTTTCACACCATTTGCAGTAAACTCCAGACACAGTTGTGTATGAAAATCCCAAAAGATCAGCAATTTCTAAAATGCTCAAACCACGTCATCAGGCACCACCAACAATCTTCCATGATCCATAAGACCATAAGACATAGGAGCAGAATTAGGCCATTGTGTCTGCTCCGCCATTCCATCATGGCTGATCCTGCAACCCACTCAACCCCATACACCTGCCTTCTCACCATATCTTTTGATGCCCTGACCAATAAGGAAATGTTCAACTTCCACCTTAAATATACCCATGGACTTGGCCTCCACCACAGTCTGTGACAGAGTATTCCACAGATTCACTACCCTCTTTACCTCTGTTCCAAAAGGTCGCCCCTCAATTTTGAGGCTGTGCCCTTTAGTTCTGTATACCCTCACCAGAGGAAACTTACTCTCCACATCCACCCTATCTAAACCTTTCAACATCTGACAGGTTTCAATGAGTTCCATCCCACATTCTTCTAAATTCCAGTCAGTAAAGGCCTAAAGCTGGCAGACACTACTCATATATTAACTCCTTCATTCCCACAATCATCCTCGTGAACCTCCTCTGGACTCTCTCCAATGATAACACATCCTTTCTGAGATATGGTGTCGAAAATTATTGACAATACTCCAAGTGTGGCCTGATTTGTGTCTTATAAAGGCTCAGCATTATCTCCTTGTTTTTATATTCTATTCCCTTTGAAATAAATGCCAACATTGCATTTGCCTTCTTTACCACGGACTCAACCTGTAAATTAATCTTCTGGGAGTCTTGCATGAGGACTCTTAAATCTCTCTGCACTTCTGATGTTTGAACCTCCTCCCCATTTACATATTAGTCTGCACTAGCGTTCCTTTTAATAAAATGCATTATCGTGCATTTCCCAACGCTGTACTCCATCTGCCCACTTTTTGGCCAATTCTTCCAGTTTGTCTAAGTTTTGCTGCAATCGCATTGTTCCCTCAGCACTACACACCACTCCACCTATCTATGTATCATCCACAAACTTTGCACTAAAGCAATCAATTCCATTATCCAGATCATTGACAATCAATGTGAAAAGTAGCGGTCCCAATACTGACCCCTGAGGAACACCACTAGTCACCAGCAGCCAACCAGAAAAGGCCCCTTTTATTTGCACTCGCTGCCTTTATTTCCACTCACTACCTCCTGCTTGTCAGCCATTCCTCTATCTTTCCTAGAACACCATAGGATTTAATCTTGTTAAGCAACTTCAAGTGTGGCACCTTATCAAATACTTTCTGAAAATCCAAGTAAATGACATCCACTACCTCTCCTTTGTCCACCCTGATTATTACTTCCTCAAATAACTCCAACAGATTTGTCAGGCAAGATTTGTCTTGACAGATATTGACTTATTTTATCATTAGTCTCCTCAGGATCCCCCTCCAATCCACAGAGAACTGGATACAGTGATAATATTTTGATAGAAATTTGCATTCAGCTGTATCAGCAGAAACCTGAGTCAGAAACAGCTGCATTTAAGTTACATTAAGAGAACTACAATGGAATAAGAATAGAGTTGTCGGAAATGGAGCGGGCTGACAAATTAGCAAGAAGGATAGCACGCAAGCCATGGCAGATTTTTCAGAAGATGATCCATGATGCTCAGCATCTCAGTGAGGAAGAAAAAATCTGAAAGACGGGTGGACTAATCATGACTAAGTGAGGAAGTTAAACAAGGTATGAGGTTGAAAGATTAAACTTACAAGAATCATGTAGTAGACACAAAGTCTGGAATAAATTCAGAATCCAGCAAAAATAGATAATGTAGAAAAATAAACTGAAGGCAAACTGAAGAGAAATTTGAAAATTGTGAAGAGAAAAATCCAAGTGAACATTAGCAATTTACCCTCTCCTACCAGGGAGAGGATAAAACTTGTTCTACAGGAGCATCACCGAGAGTGTTCTGACCAGTTGCATCACCATCTGGTATGAACTGTAAAGCATCCGACCGCAAATTACCACAAGGGAGTCCCCACAAAGTCCTGCTGGGCTGCTGAGAGGATACCTGGGGTCTTTCTTCCACTCATAAGAGATATTTTTCAGAAGTGTTGTGTATTCAGGGCCCTTAGAATTGTCAGTGTTCTCTTTCATCCATCCAACTATCTTTTTAACCCCCGGCCATCTGGCAGGAGGTACCGTAGCATTAGGACCAGACTTATCCTTTCCATAATTTTCTTGAAAGTAACGGAATTATAATTACAAACCAAAGTGTTTCCCTACACATATTTCTGTCACCTAACTTGTCTAGTCCCCTATTGGAGATCCAGTATCCCACTCTGTCTAACTGGGACCACTGATTTGATTAAAGACACTTATCTGGAACACAGTTTTAAAAACTCTGTTCCATCCAGCCCTCTTAAAGTTTGGGAATTTCAGTTAATATGTAAAAATTTAAAGTTACCTATGATCAAAACGTTTATGCTGTCATGGTCCGGTGCGTGAAGTCCGCATTCCGGTTCACGGTTCGGCCTGTGGACTCACGACTCCAGGTCTTCCAGTTGACCCTTATTTGACTTAATCATAAGTATCTGATTCCCATCTTGGGGCTTGGAATATAAGTAGCCTTGGGGTTGAGTGTGGGCTGCTGAAACGGGGCCAAAAGCGTGGGCGGTGGACGGTGGACAGTGCAGACGTGAGGAGCTGCGATCTGGGAGCGGAAGGAGTTGGCTCGACTGGAAGCTGGCTGTGTTTTGCTTGATGCATGAATGTAGTTTGGAACCTGTTGAGGGAAGAAGAGTGGGGAAGGAATGGAAATTGCTGGGAGGGGGTCGTGTGGGTCCAGTAATGGCGGACAAGATAAGAGGCGCGGTTGAGGGAAAGAAAGCGGAGAAGGAGAGGGATAGAGACTTGGGACCAGAGGTAGGCAGCTGGGGAGAGGTGGATTATTGTGAAGGGAGAAATAAAGGGAATGAGGAGGTAGTGAGGGGTCGGATGAATAAAAACCAAGACAAAGGGAATAAAAGAATAAGAAATGGTAGTGGAGAAAGCTCTGAAAGTGAGGAAGATGAACAAGCTCAGAGAGGAGGTGTTGTCATAATTAGGTTTAATGAGAAGGCTCAGGGACATATGAAAAAAATTAACCGTTTGTGCTAACAACAACTCTGACAAATAAGATAGGGGAAATAATATTTGCAAAAGTCCTTAATGATGGCAACTTATTGGTAAGATGTGCGAATGAGGAACAACTTGAGAAAGCACTCAAGCTAAAAGAGGTAGGAAAATGCAAGGTGGAATACACTGGGAGGGTGGGAGCACAAAACAGTGGTTGTAAAGGAGTGATCACGGGGATACCAATGAGTATAAATATGGAGGAGATAAAGAGGAATATCAAAGAGGGAAAGTAATGAATGTTCAAAGACTGAAAACAACAAAGGAGGGAGTGAAAAAGGAAAGTGAAACAGTATTGATTGAATTTGAAGAAGAAAGAGTGCCAAGGAAGGTGTTCCTGGGTTTCATGAGTTACCCAGTAAGGGTGTATGTGCCAAAGCCACTGAGGTGCTATAATTGTCAAAGGTTTGGACACGTGGCTAAAAACTGTAAAAGGCAGAGGAGATGTGCTAGATGTGGGGGTGATCATGAATATGGAAAGTGCGGAACAGGAGTTCAACCAAAATGCTGCAATTGTGGAGGAGCTCATAATGTTGCATATAGTGGGTGTGAGGTTGTCAGACGGGAGACTAAAATTCAAAAAATAAGAGTGAAAAGAAAGATCACTTATGCAGAAGTTGTAAGAATGTCAAGAGAACAGAATAATGCTCCTAATGAACAGGGAGCAATAGGGATACGAGAGATGCAACAAAGAACAAATGACAGGATTTATGTAGACAAAAAGGCTCTAGTAACATTCATTGCAGGAGTGATTAATAGTACGGCTGAGGTAAAGTCAAAAAGTGACAAAATTCAGCTGGTGGTAAAAGCAGCAGTAAACCATTTAGGGTTAGTAGGACTGACATGGGAGGAAGTGAGGGAGAACCTCAGTAATCAGTCAAGCCAGGAAGTGTCATGTGTTGGTTAATACTAATTATGGTGATTCTTTTACAATGGAATGCAAGGAGCTTACTGGCCAATAGCCAGGAATTCAAGCACTTTATTAAAGAAATGGTTGTAAAACCGGATATAGTGTGTATTCAGGAAACTTGGTTGAAACCAACTTTAGACTTTGTGGTATATGGGTATACAATGATAAGGAAAGATAGAAATCTAGGGGGAGGAGGGGGTTGTGCTATGTTAATCAAGCAAGGTATACCATATAGGGTACTGGAAAAAGGAGATGATCAGGAATACATAGTGGTGGAAGTGTGGGAGAGAGGGGAGGGAGTGGTTATAATTAACTACTACAATCCATGTAAAAGGTTGGATTTGGACAGCCTATTAAAGATACAAGGACAAAACAGACATAAAGTAGTGTGGTGTGCAGATTTCAATGCTCATAGCACAATATTGGGGGATCAGATTACAGATCCAAATGGAAAGGTAATTGAAGATTTGATGGAAGAAAGGGATTTGGTGTGTATGAATGATGGTAGCGGCACAAGGATAGATATAACAACAGGAACTGAGTCAGTGTTAGATATTACGTTAGTGTCTAATACCTTGGCTGGCATTAGTAACTGGGGAGTTTGGACTGCTTCAACAGTAGGCAGTGATCACTACCCAGTTTTGTGTTCAGTGGGTGAAAGAGTTGAAGTAAGACCAGGTGGCGGAACCCCAAAGTGGGTGTTTGAAAAAGCTGATTGGGGTAAGTTCCAGAAATTGAGTGAAGAAGGGTTGACAAAGATTGATATTTCTGGAAATGTGGATGAATTAAACAGTCAGGTGACTTCAGCAATTATCATGGCAGCAGAAGGATCTATACCTAGGAGTAAAAATAGGATGAATAGAAAACTGGTACCATGGTGGACAGAGGAATGTTGTCAGGCTGTAAAAAACAGAAATAGAGCATTCAGACTAGTTAAAAGAACCCATAATATGCAGCATTTGGTTCAATATAAGAAAGCACAGGCAGTGGTGAGAAGAACTATACGTCAAGCTAAAAGGGCAAGTTGGAGGAGTTTTTGTGACAAGGTAGGAAGAACAACACCTGTGGGAGAGATATGGGGAATGATTAAGAGGATGGGAGGAGATAGAAGGGAATGGGAATATCCAGTAATGATATCTGAGGAGGAAACTGCAGTCTCCAGTAGGGATAAGGCTGAGGTCATGGCCAAGTCATTTGTACTGATACACAGTTCAGAAAATTTGTCTGAAGAAGGGAGAAGAAGGGAAAGAATAATGAGCCAACACCCAGGTGTGTTAAGCAGGAGGGAAGGAACAGATGATATAATTGATGATCCATTTACATTAGCAGAAATGGTGAGAGCAATAAAGAGATTGAGACCAACCTCCCCAGGGAAAGATCTGATATGCTTTGTGATGCTTAAAAATCTAGGAGAAGGAGTGCTCTTGAAGTTGCTGCATTTTTATAACACAGTGTGGGAGGAGGGAAGATTACCAAGTGCATGGAAAGAAGCAGTAGTAATTCCAATAAGGAAGCCTGGCAAGGATCCGTCAAAACCCACTAGCTACAGACCAATTGCATTAACATCAAGTATATGTAAGATAATGGAAAGGATGATAACAGAAAGGTTATCGTATGAGCTTGAGAAAAGGGGAATGCTGGCAAGTTATCAGAGTGGTTTTAGAAAGGGAAGGAATTCCATGGACTCAGTGATAAGGTTAGAGACTGAAATAAGGAAGGCCCAGGCAAATAGAGAGTCAGTAGTGGCAGTGTTCTTTGACATTGAAAAAGCCTATGATATGATGTGGAAGGAAGGATTATTAATTAAACTGCACAAGATGGGGGTTGGTGGGAGAGTTTTTAATTGGATTAAAGATTTTTTGTTTGGTAGAAAAATTCAAGTTCGGATTGGATCAGAATTATCAAAACAGTATATTGTGGAAAATGACACATCTCAAGGTAGTGTGATTAGCCCGTTACTTTTCATCATTATGATCAATGATGTCTTCACAAAGGTACCAGTGGATATAGGTAGGTCACTGGTTGCGAATGATGGGGCCTTGTGGAAAAGAGGCAGGAACATGGACCATATAATCAGGAAACTACAAGAAGCAATTGATGAAGTGGTGGAGTGGGGTTATGATTGGGGATGTAGATTTTCAGTAGATAAAACTCAAACTGTATTTTTTACCAGGAAAAGAGTTGAGGTAGGGAAGAAGTTAAGGATGTATGGGGTTGAATTAGAAAAGGTTGCATCATTTAAATTTCTGGGAGTTATATTTGATTCACGATTAACATGGGCAGACCATATCAGGAAAGTTGAGGAGAAATGTAAAAAAGTAATAAATGTGATGAGATGTTTGACTGGTAGGGAATGGGGAGCAAGTTGTTCAGCTTTGAAGAGAATGTATGTGGCTTTAGTGAGATCTGTATTGGATTATGGAAATATAGTATATGGATCAGCAGCTAGGTCTCTTATAAGGAAACTGGATGTGATTCAGGCTCAGGCCTTGAGAGTGTGCAGTGGGGCTTTTAAAACGTCACCAGTGTCAGCCCTACAGGTAGAAATGGGAATAATGCCTTTGGAACTAAGAAGGATGCAACTGATGTCAAACTACTGGGCTAACTTGCAGGGGCACAATGATTCTCACCCTACTAAAGGAATGTTGCAGGAGTGCTGGGAAAATGGGAGGTTTCAGAGGGATACCTTTAGTCGGGTAGGAAATGATATCGCGAAAGGATGTGGAGTGTTTGATCTGAGGATAAGTCCTTCAGTAGTTTATCCGGTTGTAGCTTCATGGAAGCTTGTATGGCCTGACATAGACTGGCATTTGTTAGAGGTAGAAAGGAAAGGAAGATATAAAACAGATTTGGTAAATGCATTTAACTGTCATGTGATGGAAAAGTATAGTGATTATACTCATATTTATACGGATGGTGTGAAGGAACCTGAAACAGGAGTGATAGGGTTCTGGGGTGGTAATACCAGCAAAAGAAATTGGAATCAGCAGAAGAACATCTAATAAGTTAGGGGTGTTTACAGTGGAGATGCTGGCAGTTTTGGTTGCGTTGCAATGGGTGCAGAAAGCCAGACAAGCCAAAGCATTGATATGTTCAGATTCATCCTCAGTTCTAGCAAGTTTAAGGTCTTTTCACACAAACGGTCGGCAAGATATACTTTATGAAGTCCTTCAGTTAGTTACAAGAATTGCAAATCAGGGAGGTCAGGTAAAATTTCTATGGGTTCCAGCACATGTAGGGGTGAAGGGGAATGAGAGGGTGGATGAGTTGGCAAAAAGGGCGTTAAAGAAAGAAAATATGGAAATGCACAGTAGTATCAGTAAAGCAGAGGTTAAGTGTGTAATCTGGGAAAAGTCAACCGAATGTGGCAAGAAAGATGGGACAGGGAGGGGAAAGGGAGGCATTTATATCAAATACAAAAGAGTGTTGCAGTTACTAGGGTAGGTAGTGGAAACAGAAGAGAGAAAATTGTGTGGACTAGGTTAAGGCTGGGGCATTGTGCATTAAACAAAACATTGAAAATGATAGGGAAACACCAAACAGGATTGTGTGAGGAGTGTCAGGAAGAGGAGTCAGTAGAACATGTAGTTTTGTGTTGCAGGAAGTATGGGATACAGAGAGAGATGATGAGAAATAAATTAAGGGAGTTGGGAATGCAGGAATTCACATTAAAAGGGTTGCTGGGCATGGGTGAGAGAGCACAAGTCCGGGTATTTTTAGCGTTTTTAAGGGGTACAGGGTTTTTTTATAGAATATGATGAATAAACAGGAATAGGATACTAGGATGGTCAAAGATGGGAGGGTGAAGTGTAGGTGTGTGTGTGTGTGTATGCATGTGTGTGTGTTTGTGTGTGTGTGTGTGTGTGTGTGTGTGTGTGTGTGTGTGTGTGTGTGTGTGTGTGTGTGTGTGAGATTGGGTGAAGGGATCTAGAATATATGTCTAGTGCACATTCTGGAGCAGAGGGTGGCGGTACTGCACCATTAAGCTGGATGCCAACCGCCGTAAAACAAGATACAGATAGACGGATAGTGTGGGTTGCTGGTTTGTCTTGTCAGTCCCCCTTGGATCAACCTGCTGATGGAAGGCTAGTGAAACCATTTGTGATCTCTAGGCCTGGTTGGGGGGCCACTGCTTCATGCAGCCTTGTTGCCACTTGTTGGAGTAGTCTTTGCTGTATGGATTTGACTGTTTTCTGGGCCAGCTGAGTGGCTGCCAGCCATTCCAAGCTAGGTAGGGATCTGGCTGTTTCCATAGCCAGCTGAGGTTGCTGGCTGAACTGAGACTTGGAGCTTCCCTGGAGCAGAGATGGAACAGTCTGTTGTTCGTTGGTGTTCATCTCTTCTTGTCCTTGCCTCTGTGGGGTAAGTCAGGCTGTTTTGCCGTTGTCCTACAGTGGGGGGGGTCCTGTCTCGCCTTGTCTTGTCCTCACCTCCGTGGGGTATGTCAGGCTGCTTTGTTGTTGCCCTGCGGAGGGGGGGGGGACATGTCTTGTCTTTGCCTCTGTTGGGTAAGTCCAGCTGTTCTGCTGTTACCCAACAGGTAGACCTGTCCCAGCTTGGTGTGGAGAGGTTCAGTCCTGGCTTGTCTAAGTATAAGTCCTGGCTCTATGTCTATGTACTGTCCTGTCTCATGTTGGTGTCATGTAAACGATGAGTCCCGGCTCTATGCTGATGTCTAGTTCCCAGTCTGTCTCTTTGCTCCAGCCTCCGAGTTATCAGCCTCCGCATTTCAAGACAAAGATCCTGCAGCCAAGCTCCAGGGCTCCAAGCCTCGCGGGTCCCGCAGCCAAGCTCCAGGACCCCAAGCCTCGAACCTCTTGACCCTACGCCTCAGCCACATCATGTCATGTCCTTGCCTGGTCCTGGGGCTCGAGCCCGAGGCAAGACCCAGGTTCTGAGACCTTGTCCAGTCTCTGGTTCAGAGCCCAAGCCCAGGCTCCTAGTGCATAGTTCCTTGTCCGGGTTCCCTGTCTTGTCTATGCCCTCGCCCAAGTCTGCGTTCTTGTCCCCTCTCCTTGCCTGTATCCTGTCATGTACCTACTCTAGTCAAGTCCTGCTCCTTGTACTTCAGTGTCTGTGTCTTGCATTTGGGTCCGTTACCAGCACCTCATTCCAAACTTGGTTCGGAAAAAGAGAGGGATCTACAATAAATATAGGCAGCTTGGATTTAATGAGGTGCTCGAGGAATATAAAGAATGTAAAAAGAATCTTAGAAACCATAGAAAACCATAGAAACTACAGCACAGAAACAGGCCTTTTGGCCCTTCTTGGCTGTGCTGAACCATTTTCTGCCTAGTCCCACTGACCTGCACACGGACCATATCCCACCATATACCTCCCATCCATGTATCTGTCCAATTTATTCAATTTAATCTTAAGAAAGAAATTAGAAAAGCTAAAAGAAGATACGAGGTTGCTTTGGCAAGTAAGGTGAAAATAAATCCAAAGGGTATCTACAGTTATATTAATAGCAAAAGGATAGTGAGGGATAAAATTGGTCCCTTGGAGAATCAGAGTGGATGACTATGTGCGGAGCCAAAAGAGATGGGGGAGATTTTGAACAATTTCTTTCCTTTGGTATTCACTAAGGAGAAGGATATTGAATTGTGTAAAGTAAAGGAAACAAGAAGGGTAGTTATGGAAAGTATGACGATTAAGGAAGAGGAAGTACTGGAGTTTTTAAGGAATATAAAAGTGGATAAGTCTCCGGGTCCGTACAAGATATTCCCTAAGACCTTGAGGGAAGTTAGTGTGGAAATAACAGGGGCTCTGACAGAAATGTTTCAAATGTCATTGGAAACGGGGATGGTGACAGAGGATTGGCGTATATTTTTCCATTGTTTAAAAAGGGTTCTAAGAGTAAACCTAGCAATTATCGGCCTGTGAGTTTGATGTCAGTGGTGGGTAAATTGACGGAAAGTATTCTTAGAGATGGTGTATATAATTATCTGGATAGACAGGGTCTGGTTAGGAACAGTCAACATGGATTTGTGCGTGGAAGGTCATGTTTGACAAATCTTATTGAATTTTTTGAAGAGGTTACCAGGAAAGTTGACGACAGTAAAGTGGTGGATGTTGTCTATATGGACTTCAGTAAGGCCTTTGACAAGGTTCCACACGAAAGGTTAGTTAGGAAGGTTCAATCGTTAGGCATTAATATCGAAGTAGTAAAATGGATTCAGCAGTAGCTAGATGGGAGATGCCAGAGAGTAGTGGTGGATAACTGTGTGTCAGATTGGAGGACGGTGTGTAGTGGTGTGCCTCAGGGATCTGTACTGGGTCCAATGTTTGTCATATGTTACATACCTCTAGGAGATCTGTGATTTTCTGTTTGTGAGAATGATGTAATGGTCTTTTGGAGATCACCTGATGTAATTTTCCCACTGATGTGAGGTCACATGATGACAGGTGCACCACGGGTATATAAGGGAAGACCTCAGATGATGCAGTTAGGTTTTAGTTTTCCAGCTAGAACGTTAGAATGTCTCCGCTTCTGTTACGTATTTATTTTATGACGCAGTTTCATTTTTAAAACAGTGTTACGATTTGTTGCAAAGTACAATAGTGCTGGACTGGCAATTTTTGCTAGATGTGTTGATGTACCTTTTTCCAACAGTACTGGAGAGTGAAGACTTTATCGAAGTACAGGACTCGAAGGATTAAGAGAAGTTGGTACGTTTGGCAGTTTAACAAAGGATCGACCTTATTGAGTCTTCATTAAAGAAGTAGCGACCTGCATCGAGATAACTCTTGCCAAAAGAGCAAGGAAGTTCATGCAAGGTTTACTCTCCAGAAATTAAGGTCAGTTGTTTTAAGCTGTTTATTTCCTGCGTTGTGAATCCTTTGGACAGAACCAACAGGAAAGTTGCATCTGTGAAGAAATCCTTCTCCACAGAAGTCTCTCCCAATTGAATGTATAAATCTGTTGGACTTTTGAATTTACCATTTAAATAACTGTATCTGACTTTACCGCTTTAAGAACCGTTTTCGCATTCAATGCTTTAAGAACCAGTAGCGAGTGACGGTTTGTTGAACGGCCGTATAGCAGTTAACTTCAGGTTAAGGTTTCCGTTTGTTTTTTATTGTCTATCCGTGTTTAACAAGTGTTTGGTTGTTTTTATATAACCTGTCTCAATTGATATTCATAGTTGCTGGTTACGTAACACATATATATTAATGATCTGGATGATGGGGTGGTAAACTGGATTAGTAAGTATGCAGATGATACTAAGATAGGTGGCGTTGTGGATAATGAAGTAGGTTTTCAACGCTTGCAGAGAGATTTAGGGCAGTTAGAAGAGTGGGCTGAAACATGGCAAATGGAGTTTAATGCTGAAAATGTGAGGTGCTACATTTTGGTAGGACTAATCAAAATAGGACATACATGGTAAATGGTGGGGCATTGAAGAATACTTTAGAACAGAGGGATCTAGGAATAATGGTGCATAGTTCCCTAAAGGTGGAATCTCATGTGGATAGGGTGGTGAAGAAAGCTTTTGGTATGTTGGCCTTTATAAATCAGAGCATTGAGTATAGGAGTTGGGATGTCATGTTGAAATTGTATAAGGCATTGGTAAGGCCAAATTTGGAGTATTGCGTACAGTTCTCGTCACTGAATTATAGGAAAGATGTCAATAAGATTGGGAGAGTACAGAGGAGATTTACTAAAATGTTGCCTGGGTTTTATCTCCTAAATTACAGAGAAAGGTTGAACAAGTTAGGTCTTTATTCTTTGGAGCGTAGAAGGTTGAGGGGGGACTTAATAGAGGTGTTTAAAATTATGAGGGGGATTGATAGAGTTGACATGGATAGGCTTTTTCCATTGAGAATGGGGGAGATTCAAACAAGAGGACATGATTTGAGAGTTAAAGGGCAAAAGTTTAGGGGTAACATGAGGGGGAACTTTACTCAGAGAGTGGTAGCTGTGTGGAACGAACTTCCAGCAGAAGTAGTTGAGGCAAGTTTGATGTTGTCATTTAAAGTTAAATTGGATAGATATAGGGACAGGAAAGGAATGGAGGGTTATGGGCTGAGTGCAGGTCAGTGCGACTACGTGAGAGTAAGAGTTCGGCATGGACTAGAAGGGCCGAGATGGCCCGTTTCCGTGCTGTAATTGTTATATGGTTATGTTTCTTGCAAATGTTTGCCATCTCTCTACAAATTTCCTACTCTAACTCCTGCTGACTAATGGATGGTCTGTAATATAATCTCATCAATGAGGTTATCCTATGTGGTTTTGTTGACATTAAGTAAGGTTGTTGTTATGGCACCACTCAGCCAGATTTTCTGCCTCCCATATGCTATTTGACCACTACCTTTGATTCAGCCGATGATAGTGGTGTCATCAGCAAACTTGAATATGGCATTGGAGCTGTTTCAGCACAGAGTCATAAGTATAAAGTGAGTAGAGCAGGGGACAAAGCACTTAGCATTGGGTGTGCCTGTACTGATGGAGACCATGGAGGAGATATTGTCCTGTCTCCATGCACTTCTTGCTGCTTTGACTTTAGTGGTCACTACCTTCTCCCAAGCTAGTCTCTGGTTCTTTAAAGAGAATACTGAACATGGAACATAGCACAGTACAGCAGAGGAACAGGTCCTTCAGCCCACACCGTCAGGGCTGACCATGATGTCAATGCAAATGAATCCTATTTGTACGCAAAGGGTTTATACTCCCCAATTTGCTGATCATTCATGTGCCCACTCCTCCTGGACTATGCTCTGTCTAAAAGCTTGCACCCTAAGCAGCACAGAACACAAGCAGCAACAAAACAGCAATAGGAAAGCAAGCCTCTTTCCTCCCTTACACACACCCACACACAAGGACAATCCTCCAACTGCAGGGCTGATCTCCACTGCCCAGTCTTCAGCTTCCAGCTACAGGTTTCAGCCGCTTGGACTTCTATTTCTGGAATTCTAATTGATGTGCGGGTTTCGATCTTTGGTATTGACCCTTGAACGAGATGATGATATTGTTCTTAGGAGAGGAAAGCTGGTTGACTTTCATTTCACCCTTTGTGGAGAGGGGATTCCATCCATTCAGGACCAACCAGTTAAGAGCCTCGGGCGATGGTACACAGGGGAGCTGAGAGACACCAAGAGGGATCAAGAGACAGGAGAACAGATCAGCAGAGGTCTGATGTCTGTTGACAAGTGTGGCTTGCCTGGCAAGTTGAAGTTGTGGTGCTTGCAGTACGGACTGATGCCACAGATAATGTGGCTAATAACTGTCTATGAAGTGGCAATGTCCCATGTTGAGGCAATGGAACGGAAGATCAACAAGTATGTGAAGAAGTGGCTTGGAGTACCGAGCAGCCTTACCAATGTTGCAATCCACAGTAGCCAGACAAAGCTTACCATCCCAGCGCAATCCCTTGTTGAAGAGGTCAAGGTAGCCAAGGTAAGATCATTCTTGATGCTTCGAGACTCAAAAGACCCTGTCATCAAGAACACCCAGCCAGATGTGAGATCAGGCAGGAAGTGGTCAGCCCGTGTAGCAGTTGATGAGGCAGAGTCTAGATTGAAGCACAAGGAGACGGTTGGGGCTATCCAGCTAGACTGCTAGGGACTTGGATGGGCAACCCACAAGTGGTGGTCATCTTCTACAGGTAAGGAGCGCCGTGAGCTTGTAACACAGGAAATACGAGAGGTAGAAGAGGAGAAGAGGTTAACTAAAATGGCTGGTCTGGCCAAACAAGGGGCTTGGACCTGGTGGGAAAGTGTTGAACAATGGCATCTATCTTGGAATGTTCTGTGGCAGATGGAACCGCTCCGCATTTCTTTTCCACGCAGAGCAGTGTATGATCTGCTCCCAACACCTGCCAACCCCAGCACCTGGTATGAAGATAAGACAGACAGGTGTGCTGCTTGTGGCGAGAAGGGAACACTTCAACATATCTTGAGTGCATGCAGAGTCAATCTTTCCAGCGGCATGTAGGCTTGGAGACATAACAACGTTCTCAAAGTTGTAACAGAAGTGGCTGAGCAGAGAGTACTGCAGCACAACTTATCTCATGCCCCATGCTGCACAGACATCGCGTATCATTTGTGAAAGAAGGCTCCAATTCAAGGGTGTACAGCGCAGGCTCATGATCAAGCATACTTTCTTCAGCCAATGATTGGTGTGTCAAGGCTGACCTGGATGGGAAAGGCAGTTTCCCGGAGCAAATAGCTTTCACCACATTGTGTCCAGATATAATCGTATGGTCTGACACCAGTAGAGAAGTGGTTATTGGTGAACTCACAGTCCGCTGGGAAGACAACATCGATGAAGCCCATGAGCGCAAGTTAACCAAGTCTGCAGAATTAAGATCAGAGTGCAGAGACAGAGGGTGGAAGATCTCATGCTATCCATTCGAAGTAGGCTGCTGTGGGTTTATTCTGTTCACTCTCCAGAAGTGGCTGCGTGACCTTGGCTTCACTAGAAGAGAGATCAAGTCAACCAGCAGGGCTGTAGCTGAGGCAGCAGAGAAAGGATCAGCATGGGTGTGGACCAAGTATGTCCAGAGGGGCAGATAGTCAGACAGTGTATACATATCTTGCAAACCCTTCAGTAGTTGCATAGACACCTGAAGAGCAGACTATCTGTTGGATGGAAGTGAGCAACAACTCTGATAGAGACAGATGCCAAGTTTTTAAGCTCACCAGTGGGAGGTGGTGCTTTGGCACTTCTGGCCCACCACCTCGAGGGAGTCTTGATCATAAGCGGGCCGAAACTCCTGAAGACAGGTGGCAGATCAACTGATAATCCCACTAGTGATAGCACAGGACAGTTAACATCTTAGTCCACTTGTATTTTGTAACTGCTTGTTTCCAATTTTTTCTCTGTCCAACTTCACTAAATATCTCTGTTCCTTATCTTTTAATTTCAAATGGAAGTTATTACCTGTTATATTATTTGCCTAACATTTGTTGCTTTTCTGAGAACTTTTGTGCTCTAGCAGAGTGAACAGACCACCTCATAAGTGTTTTTAAGTTGAGTAATATTATAATATTCCCATAAATCTTTTCTGTAAGTCACGGCCTTGTAGCATAATGCAATGCTGTACCATCATGCTGAAAGATGAGACACAATTCTACAATTCCCAGTTGCAGATTATCAGGGTGAAATGGGACAAGTTGGAATATCTTTTGACAGAACACAATGAAAGAACACAAACAGATCCAATGAAGGCTTCCCAGAGACTCATAAACAAATCAGGAATGATAGAATTCTGCGTTGCTAGTAACTAGAATTTACCTGATATATAAAGAGATGGAGGCAAACATAAATTGTAGAATGAAGTGCTTCTTGGGCTAATGGCACTCTAGTCCTTTGTAAATGGAGACACAAGAGATTCCAATCCTTAAAGTGCTGTTCTTGATCATTGACTAATTTTCAGACATTGAAAGCAAAAGAATTGTTTTATTTCCATCAACATTGTATTGTTCTCCCAGTTGTGTTCTCTATTCTCCCAGATAGTGAGCAGTAAAGATGTCAGGAAAGACAGGCAGGTGATGGGGCAAATTTGTAGTCATTGGGATGAGTTGCAATGCAATAAAGTTGCAGTGAAATCAAAGCGAAAAGTACCAAAATACTGCTCTTAAGGTGTTGTACTTAAATTCACGCAGCATAAGGAATAAGGTGGATGATCTTGTCGTACAGCTACAGATTGGCAGGTATGATATCGTGGCCGTCACTGAGACCTGGCTAAAGGATGCATGTCTCTGGGAGCTGAACGTCCAAAGATATACGGTGTATCGGAAGGATAGGAAGGTAGGCAGAGGGGGAGACGTGGCTTTATTGGTAAGAAGTGATATTAAATCATTAGAAAGAGGTGATATAGGATCGGAAGGTGCAGAATCTTAATGGGTTGAGCTAAGAAATAGCAGAGGTAAAAGGACCCTGATGGCAGTTATTTATAGGCCTCCAAACAGCTGCAGGGATGTGGACTACAAATTACAACAGGAAATAGAAAAGGCTTGTCAGAAGGGCAGTGTTATGATAATTGTGGAGGATTTTAACATGCGAGTAGATTGGGAAAATCAGGTCAGCACTGGATCTCAAGAGAGAATTTGTAGGATATCTGCGAGATGGCTTTTTAGAATAGCTTGTTGTTGAGCCCACTAGGGGATCGGCTGTACTGCATTGGGTATTGTGTAATGAACCGGAGGTGATTAGAGAGACTGAGGTGAAGGAACCCTTAGGAGGCAGTGATCATAACATGATTGAGTTCACTGTGAAATTAGGAAAAGGGAAGCTGAAATCCGATGTGTTGGTATTTCAGTGGAGTAAAGGAAATTACAGTGGCATGAGAGAGGAACTGGCCAAAGTTGACTGGAAAGGGACACTGGCGGGAAAGACAGCAGAGCAGCAGTGGCTGGAGTTTATGCGAGACATGAGGAATGTGCAAGACAGGTATATTCCAAAGAAGAAATTTTCCAGTGGAAAAAGGATGCAACTGTGGTTGACAAGAGAAGTCAAAGCCAAAGTTAAGGCAAAGGAGAGGGCATAAAAGGAAGCAAAAATTAGTGGGAAGACAGAGGATTGGGAAGTTTTTAAAACCTTACAAAAGGAAACCAAGAGAGAAAAGATTGACTATGAAAGGAAGCTAGCAAATAATATCAAAGAGGATACTAAAAGCTTCTTCAAGTATATAAAGAGTAAAAGACAGGTGAGAGCAGATATAGGACCGATAGAAAATGATGCTGGAGAAATTGTAATGGGAGATGAGGAGATGGCAGAGGAACTGAATGAGTATTTTGCATCAGTCTTCACTGAGGAAGACATCAGCAGTATACCGGACACTCAGGGTGGCAGGGAAGAGAAGTGTGCACAGTCACTATTACGACAGAGAAAGTACTCAGGAAGCTGAATAGTCTAAAGGTAGGTAAATCTCCTGGACCAGATGGAATGCACCCTCGTGTTCTGAAGGAAGTAGCTGTGGAGATTCCGGAGGCATTAGCGATGATCTTTCAAAAGTCGATAGATTCTGGCATGGTTCCGGAAGACTGGAAGATTTCAAATGTCACTTTGCTATTTAAGAAGGGGGCAAGGAAGCAAAAAGGAAATTATAGACCTGTTAGCTTAACATCGGTGGTTGGGAAGTTGTTGGAGTCGATTGTCAAGGATGAGGTTACAGAGTACCTGGAGGCATATGACAAGATAGGCAGAACTCAGCATGGATTCCTTAAAGGAAAATTCTGCCTGACAAACCTATTACAATTTTTTGAGGAAATTACCAGTAGGCTAGACAAGGGAGATGTAGTGGATGTTGTATATTTGGATTTTCAGTAGGCCTTTGACAAGGTGCCACACATGAGGCTACTTAACAAGATAAGAGCCCATGGAATTATCGGAAAGTTACATATGTGGATAGAGCGTTGGCTGATTGGCAGGAAACAGAGAGCGGGAATAAAGGGATCCTATTCTGGTTGGCTGCCGGTTACCAGTGGTGTTCCACAGGGATCAGTGTTGGGGCCGCTTCTTTTTACATTGTACATCAACGATTTGGATTATGGAATAGATGGCTTTGTGGCTAAGTTTGCTGATGATACGAAGATAGGCGGAGGGGCTGGTAATGCTGAGGAAACAGAGAGTCTGCAGAGAGACTTGGATAGATTGGAAGAATGGGCAGAGAAGTGGCAAATGAAATACAATGTTGGAAAGTGTATGGTTATGCACTTTGGCAGAAGAAATAGACAGGCAGACTATTATTTAAATGGGGAAAGAATTCAAAGTTCTAAGATGCAACGGGACTTGGGAGTCCTCGTACAGGATACCCTTAAAGTTAACCTCCAGGTTGAGTCAGTAGTGAAGAAGGCGAATGCAATGTTGGCATTCATTTCTAGAGGATTAGAGTATAGGAGCAGGGATGTGATGTTGAGGCTCTATATGGCGCTGGTAAGACCTCACTTGGAGTACTGTGGGCAGTTTTGGTCTCCTTATTTAAGAAAGAATGTGCTGACGTTGGAGAGGGTACAGAGAAGATTCACTAGAATGATTCCAGGAATGAGAGGGTTAACATATGAGGAACGTTTGTCCGCTCTTGGACTGTATTCCTTGGAGTTTAGAAGAATGAGGGAAAACCTCATAGAAACATTTCGAATGTTGAAAGGCATGGACAGAGTGGATGTGGCAAAGTTGTTTCCCATGATGGGGGAGTCTAGTACGAGAGGGCATGACTTAAGGATTGAAGGGCACCCATTCAGAACAGAGATGCGAAGAAATTTTTTTATTCAGAGGGTGGTGAATCTATGGAATTTGTTGCCATGGGCAGCAGTAAGGGTCAAGTCATTGGGTGTATTTAAGGTAGAGATTGATAGGTATCTGAGTAGCCAGGGCATCAAAGGTTATGGTGAGAAGGCGGGGGAGTAGGACTAAATAGGAGAATGGATCAGCTCATGATATAATGGCAGAGCAGACTCGATGGGCCGAATGGTCTACTTCTGCTCCTTTGTCTTATGGTCTTATGGTGTTATCTTGATTGCTTTAAAATGGGAAATTTCAGGCTGAATGTAAACATAACATAATCTGGGTTAATAAAATTAAATGATTGGGGTAGTTAAGTCAGAGTAAGAAATTAAGCATACTTCAATACTAATGATCATGGACAAACAATTATTTTTTCTACAATTCTTGAAGTGCAGAAGTGGGAACAAAGGGGACCTGGACCCCTTTGGTTTCTGTATAAAACTTTGTTCTCCACTGAATTGGTTGGCTTTCCATTGTATTTGATGATGTCAAAGAAACCTGTGATTTTAGATGTTTTTTTAAATGGAAAAGTCATTGTACTGGACTTTGGAAATCTAGGTCCAGTGGTATGAGTAGTCGTCACCGCTGGGGTCTCCCTTGGTTGCACTGGATGACCATTTTGTGCCTTGTCGTGCCCTTTGCTCTCCACAGAGTGTGGCAGAACCACCTTCCTGGCCATGGGATCATTGTTGATCTCATCCGTCCAGTTCTCTGCAGCTGACATTGCAGACTTGGATATGAAATATTGAAAAAACTGCTGATGCTGGAAAAAACAAAATGCCAAAAATATTCAGCAAGTTGTCCAGTATCCATGGAAACAGAAAAAGGAGCAAGGTTTCACATCAAAATTAATTCAGCAGAACTGAGAAGGAGACCAAAGAAACTTGTGAAGAGGACAGGGCTGGGGTGTCTCTGATGGAGATTCATGAGGATGAGCTGTAATCAAGGCAATCTGGTCAGTGAGTGAGTGGAAGCAGTTAGAGAGTTAGCATGAGGATGCCAACAAGAACCATAGGAAAAACTACAGCACAGAAACAGGCCTTTTGGCCCTTCTTGGCTGTGCCGAACCATTTTCTGCCTAGTCCCACTGACCTGCACATGGACCATCTCCCTCCATACACCTCCCATCCATGTATCTGTCCAATTTATTCTTAAATGTTAAAAAAGAACACACATTTACCACCTCATCTGGCAGCTCATTCCATACTCCCACCACTCTCTGTGTGAAGAAGCCCCCCCCAATGTTCCCTTTAAACTTTTCCCCCCTCACCCTTAACCCATGTCCTCTGGTATTTTTTCTCCCCTTGCCTCAGTGGAAAAAGCCTGCTTGCATTCACTCTATCTATACCCATCATAATTTTATATACCTCTATCAAATCTCCCCTCATTCTTCTACGCTCCAGGGAATAAAGTCCTAACCTATTCAACCTTTCTCTGTAACTGAGTTTCTCAAGTCCCAACAACATCCTTGTAAACCTTCTCTGCACTCTTTCAACCTTATTTATATCCTTCCTGTAATTCGGTGACCAAAACTGAACACAATACTCCAGATCTGGCCTCACCAATGCCTTATACAACCTCATCATAACATTCCAGCTCTTATACTCAATACTTCGATTAATAAAGGCCAATGTACCAAAAGCTCTCTTTACGACCCTATCTACCTGTGACGCCACTTTTAGGGAATTTTGTATCTGTATTCCCAGATCCCTCTGTTCCACTGCACTCCTCAGTGCCTTACCATTAACACTGTATGTTCTACTTTGGTTTGTCCTTCCATGAATGTAGAAGTTGTGAAATGCAGAGCAGGTGGACTTGTGATGGACCGGTTGAAAGGGAAAACTGGTTAAAAAGAAAGCAAAGAAGCTAAGCCAAAACCACAGATGGGTGTCTGATACAGAAAGAACTCAAATTACCTGAACATAGAAAAACACAGCGCAGTACAGACCCTTTGGCTGACAATGTTGTGCCAACAGATTAACTCCAGTGTGATCTAACCAGAGTTTTATAGAGCTGTAACATTAGCTAGCAGCTCCTGAATTCACTCCCCCAATGAATGAAGGACAACATACCATACACTTTCTTAACCACCTGATCAACTTGCACAGCAACTTTGTGGGATCCATGGGCATACACTCCAAGAGCCCTCTGTTCCTCCACACTGCAAAGAATCCTGACATTAATCTTGTACTCTGCCTTCAACTTCAACCTTCTGAAGTGAATCACTTCAAACTTTCCAGAATTAACTTCATCTGCCACATCTTTGCCTAGCTCTGCTTCTATCAATATCCCATTGTAACCTCTGGCAAACTTCTACATGATCCTCTGCTCCACAAACCTCCACGTCTTCTGCAGATTTACTAATCCACCCTTCCATTTCCTCAAGTAATTTATAAAAAACACAAAGAGCAGGGGTCCCAGAATAGATTCCTGAAGAATATCACTAGTCACAGACCTCCAGGCAAAATGACTCAATCTATTACCTCCCTCTGCAACACACACAAAATGCCGGAGGAACTCAGCAGACCAGGCAGCATCGATGGAAAAGAGTAAGCCGTCAATGTTTCGGCTAGGACCCAGTCCTGATAAAAGGGCTCGGCCCGTAAAGTCTGTGTAGACAACAGCCACTTTCCTGGTAACTTCCTTGAAAAACTCTGAGATTGGTTAGACATGACTACCAAGCATGAAGCCATGCTGACTAACTATAATTAATTTAAGTCTATACAAATACTTATATATCCACCCCACAGAATACCTCCCAATAATTTTCCCACTACTGTTGTCAATGGGATAACATTAGCTATTCTCCAATCCTCTGGTGCCTTACCTTTCTTCTAAGAATAATTTAAATATCTCTGCTGGGGGCCCAGCAATTTTTGGTCTGGCCCCTGAAATTGGTAAGTCCTCATTGAGTCCAGAAGTCTGCAAGAAACCCTGATGGAAGATGAATTTCTGTTCCTCAGGCTCTGTAACAGTACAGGGGTCACAACCCAACAGGTTGGGGGAACAGGGATGTGAGCTAGAGAATTAAAGTGGAGAATCAAGTGTTTCACATTGTATAGGAATACGGGAGTTGGAATATCATGTTACAGTTGCACAAAGTGATAGTTAGTCTACATAATCACGTCCTGTTCACCTATCACACTATGAAGAATGACATGATTAAGCTGGAGAAGGTGCACAAAGATTCATGTGGATGTTGTGAGGATTGGAGGGTTCAAGCTAAAAGGAGAGAGTAGATAGATGATGCTCGATTTCCCTGGATCAAAGGAGGCTGAGCAGTGATATATAGGTGTAAAAATTATGATTGGCATAAATAGGAGAGACATCCAGACATATGTTACTCATGGTAGGATGTCTACAACTAGAAGCATAGGTTTAAGGTGAAGCTGGAGAAGTTTAAAGGGAATCCAAGGGCTACTAAGAATCCTTTCACACTAAGAATTGCTAGTATCTATAATGAGATGCCAGAGAGGAGGCAAGGACAGCATCTGGACAAGTATGTGAATGAAGAGGGAATGGAGGGTCATACACAAACTACATGGCATAATTGTCAACATGATGTGGTGGACTGTTTCTATCTTGAACTATTCTATGATGACATGACTATGACTAAAGGGGAATCACGACAGAATCCAAGGTAATAACCTCAAGATTACTCCCATAGCCATGTGATAGTCAGGGCCAAATAGAATCATGGTAAGGATGAATGACTGGTGCAGGGGGCAGGATTTTAGGTTCTGGATCATTGGGAACTCTTCTGGGGAAGGTATGACCTGTACAAAAAGGATGGATTCCACATAAACCTGAGGGAGACCAATATCTTTGCAGAGAGGTTTGCTAGAGCATTTGGGCAGGGTGTAAACCAAGTTGGCAGGAGGATGGGAACATGAGTGATAGGGCTGAGATGGGCAGTTGGTGTAAAAGTTGATGAAGTGTGTCATGATGGACAGGCAGATGATAGGACAAAACTGCAGTCAGTGGTATGGGGGCAAAGTCATAAAGGGGATACAGGACTGAAAGTGTTATATTTGAATACATGCAGTATACAGAATAAGGTAGATGATCTTGTAGCACAGAGATTGGCAGGTATGATGTTGTGGGCATCACTTAGATGTTGCTGAAAGAAAATCATAGTTGGTAGCTTAACATGCAAGGATACACCTTGAATTGAAAGCACAGGCAGGCAGGCAAAGAGAGCGATGTTGCCCTCTAGATAAAAAGTAAAATCTAATCTTCAGAAAGAGGTGACATAGAATCAGAAGATGTAGAATCCTTGTGGGTAGAGTCTTAATAGGGGTAAAGAGAAAAGAGATTCTACTGGGAATTATTCAGACCCCTGAACAGTAGCTGGGATGTGGAATATAAATTTCAATGGAAATAGAAAAGGCATGTAAAAAAGGCAATGTTATGATAGTCATGTGGAATTTCAATATGCGGGTAGATTGGGAAAATCAGGTTGGTGCTGGATTCCAAGAGAGGGACTTTGAAGAATGACTATGAGATGGCTTTTTCAAGCAGCTTGTGGTTGAGCCCACTAGGGGAAAGGCAATTGTGCTTTGGGTATTGTGTGATGAAGCAGATTTGCTTAGGAAGCTATAAGAACTCTTGGGAGACAATGATCATAAGGTGATAGAATTCACCCTTCTGTTTGAGAGGGAGAAGATAGAGTCAGATGTTTCAGTATCACTGTGGTGTAAATGCTATTACAGAGGCATGATAGAAAAGTTGGTCAAAGTTAATTGGAAGTTAATTGGAAAGTTAACTAGCAAGGATGATGGCAGAACAGCAAAGCCTCGAGTTATTGGAGGCAAGTTGGAAGGCAAAGGATAGATACATCCCAAAGATAATGAAGTACACTGTATTCTAAAGGGAGGATGAGCCAATCATGAGTGAAATGGGACATCAAAGACAGCATAAGGCAAAATTCAGGGTATATAATAAAGCAAAAAATTAGTGAGAAATTCGAGGATTGGGAAGCTTTTTAAAAAAAAAAGCAAGCTGGCAAGGGGGACAAAGTAATGGTGGATGAACATAACATGTATTTTGAGTCAGTCTTCATTGTGAAGACACGAGCAGTATGTCAAAAATTTAAGTGTCAAGGAGCTGAAGTAAGTGCAGCTGTTATTACTAAGGAGAAGGTGCTCGGGAATCTGAAAGGTCTGAAGGTAGATAAGTCACCTGGACAAGATGGACTCCACCCCACAGTTCTGGAATAGGTAGTTGAAGAGATTGTGGAAGTATTATTAATGATCATTCAAGAATCACTAGATTTTGGAAAGGTTAGGAAGAACTAGAAAATTGCAAATATCACTCCACAATTTAAGAAGGGAGGGAAGCAAATAGAAAAGAACTATAGGCCAGTTAGCTTGACTTCAGTGGTTAGGAAAGTGTAGGAGTCCATTATCAAGGACTAGGTTTCAGGGTATTTGGAGGTTCATGATAAAGCAAAACTTCCAAGGTTGAGATCGCACCCATGCCACGTGCTAGTGAGGCCAGAATGAGGAAGATTATACTACTTAGCACGAGGCTAAGTAGATGGTACGTGAGGAAGTGCTTCAGATTTTTGGACCGTTGCGGTTCTGTTCCAGGGAAAGTGGAACCTGTACAGAGAGATGGCTTCTGGCTGAACTGTGGGAAGACTAATATCTTAGCAACACTCTCAAAACGCTAGAGGAACTCAGCAAGCCAGGCAACATCTATGGAAAAAAAGAACCCCCAATGTTTCAGGCCGAGAACCTTCAGAAGGACCAGAGAGAAAAAAAAAGATGCAGAGTGGATTTAAAAGGTGGGGGAGGGGACAGAAACACCAGTGATAGGTGAAACCGGTAAGGGCAGGGATGAAATAAAGAGCTGGGAGATACAGGACTGGAAAAAGGGGAGTCAAATAGCAGAGAACAGACAGCCATGGAAGAAAGAAAAGGGGGAGAACCACCAGAGAGGCAATGAGCAAGCAAGGAGTTAAGCAGTGAGAGATAACAGGGGATGGGAAATGGTGAAGGATGGTGTGTCATAACCGAAAGTTAGAGAAATCAATGTTCACGCCGTCAGGTTGGAGGCTACCCAGATGGATATAAGGCATTATTCCCCCAACCGAAGTTAGGCCTCATCACGACAGTGGAGGAGGTCATGGATAGACTTATTGGAATGGGAATGGGAAGTGGAATTAAAATAGGTGGCCACTGGGAGATCCTATTTTTTTCTGGTGGACGGAGTGTAGGTTCTTGGCGAAATTGTCTCCCAATCTACATCTGGTCTCACCAATATACAGGAGGCCACACAAAGAGCACCAGGGACAGTAGATGGCACCAACAGGTTCACAGGTGAAGTGTCGTCTCACATGGAAGGATTGTTTGGGGCCCAGAATTGTAGTACAGGAGGAGGTATAAGGGCAGGTATAGCACTTGTTCCGCTTACAAGGATAACTGCCAGGAGGCAGATGAATGAGGAAGGATGAATGGACAAAGGAGTCATGCAGGGAGCGATCCATGTGGAAACATAGAAACATAGAAAACATATAGCACAATAAAGGCCCTTTGTCTCACAATGCTGCGCAGAACATGTACATACTTCAGAAATTACCTAGGCTTACCCATAGCCCTCTATCTTTCTAAACTCCATGTACCGATCCATGAGTCTCTTAAAAGACCCTATCGTTTTTGCCTCCACAACCGTCACTGGCAGTCCATTCCACACACTCACAACTCTCTGCATAAAAAAACTTACCCCTGACATCTCCTTTGTACCTACTTCCAAGTACCTTAAACCCATGTCCTCTCGTACTAACCATTTCAGCCCTGGGGAAAAAGCCTCTGACTATCCACACGATCAATCCCTCTCATCAATTTATATACCTCTATCAGGTCACCTCTCATACTCTGCCGCTTCAAGGAGAAAAGGCTGAGTTCACTCAACCTATTCTCATAAGGCATGCTCCCCAATCCAGGCAAAATCCTTGTAAATCTCCTCTGCATCCTTTCTATGGTTTCCACATCCTTCCTGCAGTGAGGTGAACAGAACTGAACACAGTGCTCCAAGTGGGGTCTGACCAGGGTCCGATATAGTTGCAACATTACCTCTCGGCTCTTAAATTCAATCCCACGGCTGATGAAGGCCAATGCACCGTATGCCTTCTAAACCAGAGAGTAAACCTGCACAGCAGCTTTGGGTGTCCTATGGACTTGGACCCCAAGATCCCTCTGATCCTCCACACTGCCAAGAGTCTTACCATTAATACTATATTTTGCCATCATATTTGACCTACCAAAATGAACCACCTCACACTTATCTGGGTTGAACTCCATTTGCCACTTCTCAGCCCAGCTTTGCATCTTATCAACGTCCCGCTGTAACCTCTGAGAGCCCTCCACCCTATCCACAACACCTCCAACCTTTGCGTCAGCAGCAAACTCACTAAACCAACCCTCCACTTCCTCATCCAGGTCATTTATAAAAATCACAAAGAGAAAGGGTCCCAGAACAGATCCCTGAGGTACACCACTGGTCACTGACCTCCATGCTGAATATGACCCATCTCTTTGCCTTCTGTGAGCAAAGCAAGGTCCCCTTGGATCCAATACCTCCTTACTTTCTTAATAAGCGTTACAAGGGGTACCTTATCAAATAACTTGCTGAAATCCATATTAGATTAGATTAGATTCAACTTTATTGTCATTGTGCCGAGTAAAGATACAAGGCCAATGAAATGTAGTTAACATCTGACCGGAAATGCAAAGAATAGTGTTATTTACAAAATAAATGCGAATAAAAAGTAGGTGTTACAGCACACTAATATAAAGAGTACTGAGACAGTCCAATATAGGTGCAATACTGCGTAGCGCTGTGATGTAACGTTCACAGCCTCAGGGAAGAAGCTCTTCCTGTGCCCGCTGGTGTGGGAGCAGAGGCTCCTGTAGCACCTACTGGATGAGAGGAGAGTAAAAAGTCCATGGTTAGGGTGAGATGCATCCCTGATAATGCTTTTCTCTCTGCCCAGGCAGTGTTTATGGTAGATGTTCTCAGAGGTGGGCAATTGGGTGCTGATAATCTGCTGGGCAGTTTTCACCACACGCTGGAGTGCTTTGCAGTCTGATACGGGACAATTGCCATACCACACTGAGATGCAGTTGGTGAGTATGCTCTCAATGGTACAGCGGTAAAAGTATACACTACATCTGCTATTCTACCTTCATCATTGTGTTTAGTCATATCCTCAAAAAATTCAATCAGGCTCATGAGGCATGACCTGCCTTTGACAAAGCCATGCTGACTGTTCCTAATCATATTATGCCTCTCCAAATGTTCATAAATCTTGCCTGTCAGGATCTTCTCCATCAACTTATCAACCACTGAAGTAAGACTCACTGGTCTATAATTTCCTGGGCTGTCCCTACTCCCTTTCTCGAATAAAGGAATAACATCCGCAACCCTCCAATCCTCCGGAACCTCTCCCATCCCCATTGATGATGCAAAGATCATCGCCAAAGGCTCAGCAATCTCCTCCCTCACCTCCCACAGTACCCTAGGGTACATCTCATCCGGTCCCGGTGACCTATCCAACTTGATGCTTTGCTAAAGCTCCAGCACACCTTTCTTAATGTCTATATGCTCAAGCTTTTCAGTCCACTGTAAGTGATCACTACAATTGTCAAGATCCTTTTCCATAGTGAATACTGAAGCAAAGTATTCATTAAGTATCTCTGCTACCTCCTCCGGTTCCATACACACTTTCCCACTGTCACACTTGATTGGTCCTATGCTCTCACATCTTATCCTCTTGCTCTTCACATACTTGTGGGATGGCTTGGCGTCCTCCTTAATCTTGCTCGCCAAGACCTTCTCATGGCCCCTTCTGGCTCTCGGAATTTCATTCTTAAGCTCCTTCCTGCTAGCCTTATGATCTTCTAGATCTCTATCATTACCAAGCTTTTTGTAAGCTTTCCTTCTCTTCTTGACTAGGTTTTCATCAGCCTTTGTACATCACAGTTCCTGTATCCTAACATCCTTTCCCTGTCTCATCCAAATGTACCTATGCAGAATACCATGCAAATATCCTCTAAACATTTGCCACATTTCTGCCGTACATTTCCCTGAGAACATCTGTTCCCAATTTATACTTCCAAGTTCCTGCCTGATAGCTTCATATTTCCCCCACTCCAATTAAACGCTTTCCTAACTTGTCTGTTCCTATCCCTCTCCAAAGCTATGGTAAATCAAATAGAATTGTGATCACTGTCTCCAAAATGCTCTCACTGAGAGACCTGACACCTGACCAGGTTCATTTCCCAATACCAGATCAAGTACAGCTTCTCCTCTTGTAGGCTTAGCTACATATTGTGTCAGGAAACCCTTCTGAACACACCTAACAAACTCCACCCCATCTAAATCCCTTGCTCTAGGGAGATGCCAATCAATTTTTGGGAAATTAAAATCTTCCACCATGACAACCCTGCTATTATTACACCTTTCCAGAATCTGTCTCCTATCTGCTCCTCGATGTACCTGTTACTGAAAGCAGAAAGTAGGGGGAGAGGGAAAGATGTGCCTGGTAGTAGGATTGCAATGGAGATGGCAGAAGTTCAGAAGAATTATGTGCTAAACAAGAGGTTACTGGTTGGGAGATGAGGACAAGAGGGACTCTATCCCTTGTAGGTGCCAGGAGGATGGGGGTAAGAGCAGATGTGTGTGGAATGAAAGATGTGGTTGAGGGCAGCATTGATGGTGGAGGAAGGGAAGGCCCTTGCCTTGAAAGAGAAGGACATCTCCTTCATTCTCATCCTGACAGTAGATGTGGTGGAGATGGAGGAATTGAGTGAAGGGGATGACATTTTTACAAGTAACAATGTAGGAAGAGGTATAGTCCAGATAGCTGTCAGTGTCCATGGGTTTATAATAGGTATCAGTAGATAAGCTGACTTCAGAGATAGAGACAGAGAGATTGAGAAAGGGAAGGGATATCTCCCAGTAGCCACCTATTTTATTTCCACTTCCATATGTCTATCCATGGCCGCCTCTACTGTCACGATCAGATCACACCTTGGTTGAAGGAACAACCTTTGTATTCCGTTTCAGTAGCCTCCAACCTAATGGCATGAACATCAGTTTCTCCAATTTCTGGTAATGGCCCCACCCCCCTTTACCATTTCCCATCCCCTTTTCCTTCTCTCACCTTCTCTCCTTGCATGCCTATCGCCTCCCTCTGGTGCTTCTCCCACCTTTTCTTCCTTCCATGGCCTTCTATCCCCACCTATCAGACACCCCCTTTCTCCAGCCCTGTATCTCTTTCACCAATTAACTTCCCAGCAATTTACTTTATCCTTCCCCCTCCCGGTTTCACCTATCAGCTTGTGTTTTTCTCTCCCCTCCCCTACCTACTCCTCATCTTTTTTTCTCCAGTTCTGCCAAAGGGTCTCAGCCCAAAACATCGACTGTACTTTTTTCCATAGATGTTTCCTGGCTTGCTGAAGTTGTCCAGTATTTTGTGTGTGTTGCTTTGATTTCCAGCATCTGCAGATTTTCTCTTGTTTGTGACTTAGCAAGAAGTTTTGCAAGTGTGCATGGTGGGAGTGTTGTTTAAACTAGAGCTGCAGGGGAAGGGAACCAGAGCATCAGAACAGATAGTGGAACTCCTGTGGAGAAAGACGGTGTTACAAAGTCAGGAATCGAAAGATTGAGCATGGTGAGACTAATGTTCTGAGGTGTGTATACTTCAATGTAAGGAAAGGCAAAAGAGATGAGGCCACGTATTACCAAGTGGAATTAGGATATTGGAGTCATTAGTGAGATTTGGTTCTAGCGGGGACAGGTCTGGGTAGCATAACGTTCCAGAGTCTATTTGTTCTAGATGGGTTAGAGCAGGAGGGATTGAAGAAGGAAGGGTGTCATTACTAGTCAGGGAATATGTCATGGAAGTGCTTGAACAGGACAGACTGGAGAGCTTGTCTATTTGGCTTTATGGGTGGGACTGGAGAATATCCAGATTACAGAGCAGGTGCTTGCTGTTTTGAGGCAAATTAGGGTGGATAAATCCCCAAGACCTGACAAGGCTTTTGGACCCTGGACCCTGTGGGAGGCTAGTGTAGAAACTGCAGGGGCCCAAGCAAAGATATTTAAAGCATCCTTAGGCACGGGTGAGGTGCCAGAGGATTGAAGGATAGGTAATTTCATTCCATTGTTTAAGAAAAGGCTCTAGGAAATTATAAACCAGTGAGCCTCTCATTAACTTCAAGTTAGTGTTGAAGTTTAATTGCCATTCAGCCATACATGAATATCCATGAATACAGCCTAATGAAACAGTGTTCCTCTGGGGCAAAGGTATGAAATAGAGTACCAGCAGTCATACACAGCAGATATAAGATTGTGAGTAAACATACAGTCGCACAAAAAATATAGGTACAGTACATATACTCTAAGTTCCTGAGTGACATGTCTGCAGTTTTGGGCCCTTATCTGAGAAAAGATGTGCAAGGCTTGGAGAGGGTCCGGAGGAGGTTCACGAGAATGATTACAGGAAAGAAACGGTTAGCATACAAGGAAAATTTGATGGCTCTGGGCCTGTACTCAATGAAGTTTAGAAGAATAAGGGGGGTCTTGTCGAAACCTATGGAACATTGAAAGGTCTGGACAGAGTGGATGTGGAGATGATGTTTCCACAACCAAAGGCATCTACAACCAAAGGCCACAACCCCAGACTAGAAGGATATTCCTTTAGAACAGAGATGAGAAGGATTTTCTTCAGCCAGAGTGTGGTGAATCTGTGGAATTCATTGCCACAGAGCGCTGTGAAAACCATGTCATTGAGTATATTTAAAGCGGCGGTTGATAGACTCTTGATTAGTCAGGGTTATCAAATGTTGCAGAGAGAAGGCAGGAAAATATGATTGAGAAAAATAATAAATCAGGCATGTTGGAATGTCGGGCAGGTTCAAGGAGCTGAGTGGTTAATTCTGCTCTTGTGCCTTGTGTTTAATTTCAGAGAGAGGTCTGATGCTCTTTTTTCTTATGTACTTCTATTCACAATGACAGTAAAAGAAAGTAGAACAAAGCTACAACACACACAAAACGCCGGAGGAACTCAGCAGGCCAGGCAGCACCTATGGAAAAAAGTACAGTAGACGTTTCAGGCTGAAACCCTTTGGCAGGACTGGAGAAAAAAAAGCTGAGGAGTAGATTTAAAAAGTGGGTGCAGTGGAGAGAAGTTGACTGGTGAAGGAGACAGAAGGTCATGGAAGAAAGGAAAAGGGAGGAGCACCAGAGGGAGGTGGGGTGGGCAAGGAGGTAAGATGAGAGAGACTCTGTCTTTCACCAATCAACTTCCTAGCTCTTTACTTCATCCCTCCCCCTCTAGGTTTCACCGATCACCTTGTGTTTCTCTCCCCTCCCCGCATCTTAAATCTACTCCTCAGCTTTTTTTCTCCAGTTGTGCTGAAGGGTTTTGGCTTGAAATGTTGACGATATGTTTTTTCCATAGATGCTGCCTGGCCTGCTGAGTCCCTCCACCATTTTGTGTGCATTTCCTCAGATTTCCAGCAACTGCAGGTTTTCCCTCATTTGTAAAACAAAGCCACATTAAACGACAATAGAATATCAAACATAAATGCAGTTAAATATGGGACTACTGTTGAGAGAGGTAGCACAGGCTCATTACTGAACAGCTAATATTACGCGGGTGGGGAGAGAAAGTATGGAAAACAATCCTGAGGGACAGTATAAGTCGCCATTAAGAAAGTCAGTGTTAATCTGGGACAATCAGTATGCTTTTGTAAAGAGATGGCTGCTTCTCATTAAATTAATTTTTTTTTTGGAAAAGTAACAAGGGGGTTAACGAAGATAGTGCATTTAATATAATCTCCATGGATTTTAATAAGTGGCTTAAGTAACTTCTACATTGGTAGGTTGATCACAATAAAAATCTATTAAAGCCGATAGAAAATGATAAAATTGTTACAGTGGCAGAAAACAATGGGAAGCTGCAGTCACTTGAATACCATGGGTACAATCGGGTGTACTGCTTTGTGGTATATGTAATTAATCTGGAGTTTAATGGAGGAGACATTGGAAGGGAGTTTACAAATGATTCCAAATTGGCAATAGGGTTGAAAATGAATGAGAAATGAGAAAATGACGAAGATCTCTGAGGGGTTGATCAGGTGGGCAAAAACCAAGCATATGGGATTCACCTTAGATACGTGTGAACTGTTGTAATTCGGGAGAGCAGGCAATTCACTGTAATACATATTAAATAACAGTGCCGTGGAACAGAAGGATCTTTGAGTGCTCACCTACAGATCTCTGAGGGAGCAAGACAGGTTGACGAAGTGACCAAGAAAAATCATAATGGGGGACAAGGAGATGTCAGATGAATTAAAAATGAGTATTTTGCATCATCCTTCACTGTGGAAGATACTAACAATGTGCTAGATGTTGTAATGTGTGCAGGAAGAGAAGCGAGTGCAGTTACTATTACAAGGGAGAAGGAGCTCAAAAAGCTGAAAGACCCAAGGGTACATAAGTCACCCGGACCGGATGAACTGCACCCTAGGATTCTGAAAGAGGAAGCAGTAGAGATTGTAGTGACATTAGAAATGATCTTTCAAAAATCATTGGACTCTGGCATGGTACCAGAGAACTGAAAGTTGCAATTGTCACTCCACTCTTTAAGAAAGGAAATTACAGACTGGTTAGCCTGATCTCAGTGGTTGGTAAGATGTTGGAGAATAGGTAAGGATGAGATTATGGAGTACTTGGTGACACAGGACAATATAGGACAATACAGGCATTGTTTCCTTGAGGGAAAATCTTTCCTGATGAACCTGTTGGAATTCTTTGAGGAGATTACAAACAGGATAGATAAAGGGGATGCAGTGGATGCTGTATATTTGGATTTTCAGAAGGCCTTTGACAAGGTGCCACACATGAGGCTGCTTACCAAGTTAAGAGTCCATGGTGTTACAGGAAAGTTACTAATGGTTAGAGTATTGGCTGATTGATAGGAGGCAGCATGTGGGAATAAAAGGATTCTTGTATGGTTGGCTATCTGTGACCAGTAGTGTTCCACAGGGGTCCGTGTTGGGACTGCTCCTTTTCATACTGTATATCAATGATTTAGATAATGGAATAGATGTACATCTGAGATGCAAAGGGACTTGGGAGTCGTTGTGCAGAACACCCTAAATGTTAACTTGCAGATAGAGTTGGTGGTGAGGAAGGTAAATGCCATGTTAACATTCATTTCAAGAGGGCTGGAAATCAAGAGCAGGAATGTGATGCTGAGGCTTTATAAAGCACTGCTGAGGTCTCACCGTGAGTACTGTGAACAGTTTTGGGCTCCTCATCTAAGAAAAGATGTGCTGGCATTGGAGAAGGTCCAGAGGAGGTTCACAAGGATGATTCCAGGGATGAAAGGGTTATCATACTATGGCCTTGGCTCTGTACTCACTGGAATTCAGAACAATGATGGGAGATCTCATTGAAACATTTAGAATGTTGAAAGGCCTCGACAGAGTAGTTGTGGAGAGGATGTTTCCTATGGTGGGAGAGTCTAGGACAAGATGGCACAGCCTCAGGATAGAGGGGTGTCCTTTTAAAACAGATGCAGAGAAATTTCTTTAGCCAGAGGGTGATGACTTTGTGCAATGTGGTACCACATGAGCTATGGAGACCAGGTCGTTGGGTGTACTTAAGGCAGAGCTTGATAGGTTCTTGATTGGATATGGCATCAAAGGTTGTGGGAAGAAGGTCGGGGAATGGGGTGAGGAGGATTAAGAAGAATTAGCTATCATTGAAGGACAGAGCAGACTTGATGGACCAGATGGTCTAATTCTGCCTCTTTGTCTTATGATCTTATTCTCTGTCTTAAAGAACTCCACAGATTCACCACTCTTTGACTAAAGAAACCCCCTCTGAAAGGACGCCCCTCTATTCTGAGGCAGTGTCCTCTGGTCTTAGATTCTCCCACCACAGGAAACATCCCCTCCACATCCACTCTATCAAGGCCTTTCACCATTTGCTAGGTTTCAATGAGGTCACCTCTCATTCTTCTGAACTCCAGTGAATACAGATCCAGAGCCATCAAATGTACTTCATATGACAAACCATTCAATCCTGGAATCATTTTCATGAACTTTCTTTGAATCTTCTCCAGTGTTAGCACATCCTTTCTAAGATAAGGTTGCGACGCCTACAAAGCTCTCCTTCGCCCAGCTTATGGAAAACCAGACCACTCCTCGATCCTGATTTTGCTGACGTACAGGCAGAAGCTGAAACAAGAGGCGGCCATAGTTAAAACCGTCCACCGTTGGTCCGACCAATCGGCCTCCATGCTGCAGGACTGCTTCAAGGATGTCGACTGGAATGTCTTCCATGACGACCATGTCTCCGAGTTCACAGGTGGAGTCACGTGCTTCACCCGGAAGTGCATTGATGACGTTGTCCCCCAGATGTCGGTCAGGGTCTTCCTGAACCAGAAACGCTGGATCAACAGCTCCATGCGAGCAGTAAGAGTTATATACCATCGCAGACTTCAAAGCCAAACGTAGCAGTGTCACCAACATCGTGGCCTCTCTCCCAGATGAGCTCAATCACTTTTATGCTCAGTTCGATGTCGCTAACTCTGAGCCTCCAAGAAAAGCAACCGCTACAACCTGCAACCTGATCACCTCTGAGGCTGAGGTATGCAGGTGTTTCTAATGAGTGGACGGTCGCAAGGCTGCGGGACTGGACGGCATCCCAGGGTGAGTACACAGAATGTGTGCAGCACAACTGGCAGGGGTGTTTACAGACATTTTTAATCTCTCCCTCTCCCAGTGTAGAGTGCCCTCCTGCTTCAAATTATCCACTTTTGTCCCTGTACCAAAAAAGACCAAGATAACATACCTGAATGACTGGCGTCCTGTCGCACTCACCTCAATAATAAGCAAATGCTTTGAGAGGCTGGTCAAGGACGACATCTGCAGCTTGCTACCACCCATACTGGACCCCCTACAATTCACCTCCTGACACAACCGATTAGCGAATGATGCAATAGCCACTGCTCTACATACCGTCCTTACACATCTGGGGAAGAAGGATGTTTATGTGCGAATGCTGTTGTTGGACTACAGTTCAGCATTCAACACCATAATTCCATCCAGGCTCAACAAGAATCTCAGAGACCTCGGCCTTGACCCTGCCTTGTGCTGCTGGATCCTGGACTGTCAGATCACCAGCAGGTGGTAACAGTGGGCTCCCTCACCTCCACCCCTCTGACCCTCAACACAGGAGCCCCACAGGGATACGTAGTAAGTCCCCTCCTTTACTCCCTGTATACCTATGACTGCGGCTCCACGACAGCTCCAATCTGCTAGTTAAATTTGCCGACAACACTACATTGATTGGCCTAATCTCAGACAATAATGAGGTGGTCTACAGGGAAGTGGTCATCACCCTGACACAGTGGTGTCAAGAAAAGAACCTCTCCCTCAATGTCGCAAAAACAAAGGAGCTGGTTGTAGTTACAGGAGGAATGGAGATGGGCTAACCCCTATTGACATCAATGGATCTGGGGTTGAGAGGGTAAACAGTTTTAAGTTCCTTGGCACCCACATCACTGAGGACCTCATATGGTCTGTACACACCAGCTGTGTGGTGAAAAAGGCACAACAGCACCTCTTTCATCTCAGACGGTTGACAAAGTTTGGTATGGGCCCACAAATCCTAAGAACTTTCTACAGGGACACAATTGAGAGCATCCTGACTGGCTGCATTACTGCCTGGTATGGAAACTGTACCTCCCTTAATCACAGGACTCTGCAGAGAGTGATGCGGACAGCTCAGCACATCTGTAGTTGTGAACTTCCCATGATTCAGGACATTTACGAAGACAGGTGTGACAAAAGGGCCCGAAGGATCATTGGGAACCCAAGTCACCCCAACCACAATCTATTCCAGCTGCTGCCATCCGGGAAACGGTACCGCAACATAAAACCAGGACCAACAGGCTCTGGGGCAGTTCCTTCCACCAGGTCATCAGACTGATTAACTCACGCTGATCTGAGTGTATTTCTGTTAAATTGGCTGTTCTATTTATTATAAATTATTATGATTGCACATTGTACATTTAGATGGAGACATAACAAAGGTTTTTACTCCTCATGTGTGTGAAGGATGTAAGAAATAAAGTCAATCCTATCCACTCCTGCTCACAATACTCCAGGTGAGTCCTCAGCAGTGCTTTGACAAGTCTCAACATCCCATCCTCGCTTTTACATTCTAGTCCTCTTGAAATGAATGCTAACATTGCATTTGCCTTCCTCACCACAGACTCAACCTGCAAATTAACCTTTAGGGAATCCTGCACAAGGACTCTTAAGTCCATTTGCACCTCTATGTTTTGTATTTTCTCTCCACTTTTATTTCTTCTACCAAAGTGCATGACACTGTGTTCCATCTGCCATGTCTTTGCCCATTCTCCTAAGTTCTATTGTAGCCTCTCTACTTCCTCAAAGCTACCTGCCCTTCCACCTACCTTCATATTGTTTACAAACTTTTTAACAATTCCATCAATTCCATCATCCAAATCATTGACAGATGATGTAAAAGAATCAGTACCAACACAGACCCCTGTGGAACATCTCTAGTCACTGGCAGCCAACCAGAAAATGCTCCCTTTATTCCTACTCTGACTCCTGCCAATCAGTCATTGCTTTATCCATGCTAGAATCTTTCCTCTAATACCATGGGCTCACAGCTTGTTAAGCATCCTAATATGTGGCACCTTGTCAGAGGCCTTCTAAAAATCCAAGACACAACATCTACTGATTCTCATTTGTCTATCCTGCAAATATAAGGCAGCAAAATCACAACAAAGGGAAAAAAAAGTAGCTGCCCCTGGAATAAAGTGTTTAGTTCTGGTTGCCGTATTCATGTATAAGTTACCAAATTTGGACCATGAGATCTTTTTGCTGCTCCTCTGCTTTCTGAGCACTCAGCCAATCTCTCTCTGAATGTGTTTTACTCAGGTATTTTACCCAGGTAGAAACAAAAAAACACAAGTCAAAAAGTATCTGTAGCTGCTCTGCTGCCTCAAAACTCTCTGCTCCTCCACCTACCTTCATATTGTCTGCAAACCTGGCCACAAAGCCATCAATTCTATCATCCAAATCATTGACATATATCGGAAAAAGAAGCGGTCCCAACACAGACCTCCGTGGAACACCACCAGGCACCGGCAGCCAAGCAGAAAAGGCTCCATTTATTCCCACACTTTGCTCCCTGCCAATCAGCCAACACTGTATCAATGCTAATATCTTTCCTGTAATATCATGGGCTCTTAACTTGTTTAACAGCTTCATGTGCAGCACCTTGTCACAAGCTTTCTGAAAATCCAAGTACACAACATCTACCGATCCTCCTTTGTCTATCCTGCTTGTTATTTTTCAAAGAAATTCCAACAGACTTTACATGCTGACTTCAGCCTTCTTTATCTTGAATTTGGCTGTCACAAACATGAAAAGAAAATGAAATGCAGGGTCTTGGTCCGAACGTCAACTGTTTACTCGTTTCTGTAGATGCTGCTTAGTCTGCTAAATTTCTCTAGCATTTTGTGTGTTAGTTTAGAATCTGGCTGTATCTAATCACTTGATAGACCAACATTAACACCTATTCTTGCCAAAATATCTCTACCTGTGATCTCAGAACGAATGCCTGGCCCTGCTAGTTTATTAGATTTGGATCTTATGGGTGTCTGGAAACCCCATGAGCCCAGCTCCCTATTCCAATGAGCAGCCTTCCTATCCTTCAGCCCGTCCACAAACCCCGAACTGCCAACATGTGCATTGTAGATGTAGCTTGTTCCCTGCCAAGCTTTTAACCTGCTGACTACCTCAATGATCAAAGATCTAGGATCAAATTTATTCTCAATGTTTTATGAATTTGTTGTGATGTGTTGGTCATGGTGCAACTTGCAACAAAAATGCAACATTTAACTTTTACAATGGATATGAAATAAAACGTACAGAAATAAATACCAGCATGTATTTATGATGCAAACAGCATTATAAAAAGTGGTCTAAAGTGTCTACGGCTGGGGGAGGGCTAACTAGAAAGTTTGATCAAACTAATCAGACCAGATTGGGAAGCATGATAGGCTAGCAGTTAGAGAAATGTAACCACCAGGAAACCTGCAGATGCTGGAAATTCAAGCAACACACACAAAATGCTGGTGGAACGCAGCAGGCCAGGCAGCATCTCTAGGAAGAGGTACAGTTGACGTTTCAGGCCGAGACCCTTCATCACGAATAACTGAAAGAAGAGCTAGTAAAAGATTTGAAAGTGGGAGGGGGAGGCGGAGATCTGAAATGATAGGAGAAGACAGGAGGGGGAGAGATGGAGCCAAGAGCTGGACACTTGATTGGCAGGAAAATACAAGGCTGGAGAAGGGAGAGGATCATGGGACGGGAGGTCTAGGGAGAAAGAAAAGGGGAGGGGAGCATCAGAGTAAGAAAAAAGATAGAGAAAGAAAGGGGAAAAAATAAAAATAAATAAGGGATGGGGTAAGAAGGGGAGGAGGGACATTAATGGAAGTTAGAGAAGTCAAGGGAACACTCACAACACACTGGAGGAACTCAGCAGGTCGGGCAGTATCCGTGGAAATGATCAGTCAATGTTTCAGGCCGGAACCCTCCGTCAGGACTGTAGAGGGAAGGGGCAGAGGCCCTATAAAGAGGGTGGGGGGAGGATGGGAAGGAGAAGGCTGGTAGGTTCCAGGTGAAAAACCAGTAAGGGGAAAGATAAAGGAGTGGGGGAGGGGAAGCAGGGAGGGGTCTAGTATTAAATGCTGAGCTGTAGCAAATAAAGAACATCCTGATGTATGGATCTCTGTTGGCCAGATGTTCCAGAGTTGAGTAAGGAGCCAATGAGATGGCACCCGCTGTGATCCAAGTTACTTTTCAGGCTCAAGTTGATATGCTTCAACATCAACCTTTCAAAACACTTCATCACTGTGGATGTAAGTGCTTCTGGATGATAGTCATTGAGGAAGGTCACTACGTACTTCTTAGGCACCAGTATAATTGAAGCCTGCTTGAAGCAGGTGGGTACCTTAGACTGCCAAAGCAAGAGATTGAAGATCTCAGTGAACAGTCCAGCCAGTTGATCAGCATAGATCTTTAGTACTTGGCCAGGTAACCCAAATGGGCTGAATCGTTTTTGTGAGTTCACCCACCATAAGACTGCTCACATATTAGCCACGGAGACTGAAATCACAGGATCACAGGGGCTGTGGGAGCTCGTGATGATCCCTCTATGTTTTGATGGTCAAAGCAAGCATAGAAGGCATTGAGCTCATCTGAAAATGAAGCCTTGTTGTCACCAATTTTGCTTGATTTAATTTTATAAGAGGAGACTGTATTTAAGCCCTCTCACAACTGTTGAGCATCCTACATTGATTCACGATTAGTACAGGTTGACAGTGTTGCTAAGAAGACATATGGTGTGTGGAATCCATCAACCATGGGAATGAATTCAACTGCAGTGAGGTAATGTTATAGCTATATAAGACCTTGGTTGGACCCCACTTGCAGTACTGTGCTCAGTTCTGGTCACCTCACTATAGGAAGGATGTGGATACTATAGAAACAATGCAGAGGAGATCTACAAGTATGTTGTCTTGATTGTAGAGCGTGCCTTATGAGAATATGTTGAGTGAACTTGGCCATTTCTCCTTGGAGAAACAGGATGAGAGGTGACGTGATAGAGGTGTATAAGATGATGAAAGGTATTGATTGTGTGGATAGTAAGAGGCTTTTTCCCAGGGCTGAAATGGCTGACATAAGGGGCATATTTTTAAGGTGCTTGGAAGTAGGTACAGAGGGGATGTCAGAGGCAAGTTTTTCACACAGAGAATGGTGGGCGCATGGAATGCACTGCCAGCGGCTGTGGTGCAGGCGGATACAATAGGGTCTTTTAAGAGACTCTTTGATAGGTACATGGAGCTTAGAAAATTAGAGGGCTATGTGGTAAGGAAATTCTAGAGTAAGTTACATAGTCAGCACAACTTTGTGGGCTGAAGGGCCTGTAATGTGTTGTAGATGTCTATGTTCCATGTCCAGAGTTACCACTTGTTCAACTTTCTTGTTCACCAGACTTGAAATCCTCTGATCTGGCCCTCAGCAGATTGATTGATCCAGGACTTCTGATAAGAGTAGGCTCTGAATGATTTTATGGGGATACACTTGTCTACAAATGTTAAAGTATCCTTATGATCCTTATGCTTTTCAAACACATCCTCTTTCTTAATGTGGACACATTCCACATATATCAGTCTGTTGTTTACTGTCTTCCCACTTATCAAGTGTCCTCTCACTGAAGATACTGAAGCAATGTATGCATAAAGGACTTCCCCTACTTCCTCCAACTTCTTCACGTTTCCCATTTTATCTCTGATCAATTCTCAGTCTAGTCATTCTCCTGTTCTTCACATACCCTGGGGTTTCCTTAATCCTATTCACCCAGGCCTTCTCATGTAATCTTCTAGCTTTTGTAAGTCCCTTCTTAAGCTATCTGTTCCTTATCTGCAAAGAGTCCCAAATGTTCTATCTTTCCTTATCCAGGATGGGGTAAGTGAACTTCCCCTGAAACATTCCCAATGAGATAACATTTTTTTCTTGAAAGTTCACTAAAATTATTCACAGTACCAGACGTGGACAGACTAGTTAGTGCCACTTACAGTGAGGAAGACCTTTCCTGCTTTCCTACTTTTGCATTGCAACCCTCTTATTCTAAGGGTCAATGTTCCAACAGCCTTACCTTTTTCCAGCCGTACCTACACACTAGGTACAATATACAGTGGACAATATACTATATACAATATAGAGTGGACATTTGAGATGTGAGATGTGGGAGGAAACCAGAGCAACCAGAGACAAGACTCAAAGTTACAGGAAAAATGTGCAAACTTCAGAGAGCCAAGAACCGTGGTCAGAGATTAATACACAACTCTAGAGCTAGAATGACTCTACCAGCTGTGTGACTACTCTATGTCAACTTTTCATGAAGTGTCTCGTCAAACTTCCACTGAAAGTCCAATTATTATATCTTCTGTTTCTGCTCTGAGCACTCTGGTAAAGACTTTCAGAAAAATTCTAGTAGATGTATCAGAAATAATTCTAAGCGATGATGACAGTGCAATTAGATGGACAGATAAGAGGGGGTTGATGCTGGATTTTGTAGACAACAAGATCCAGGAGGAACTCAGCAGATCAAGCAGCATCTGTAGGTGCAAAGTGGCAATCATAGTTGGGAATGCAGAGTCATACAGCTTGTTAGACCATAGACCACAGAACAGAGACAGGCCTGTTAGACCATAGACCACAGAACCGTACAGAACACAGATAGGCCGGTTAGACCATAGACCAGACAATAGTACAGGACACAGACAGGCCCATTAGACCATAGACCAGAGAACAGTATGCATGCGCCGGTCGTGCATGCATGAGTTGCTCCATAGTTTCTTACTTTTAAACTTGTTAACTTAGTTATTTGTTGTATTTTTTTTCTCACGGTAACACATTGAAGCTGTACCCTCTCTAGCAAGAGTTTTACTTGGTGGAGGATTACAAATACCTGGGGATACGAATTGACAATAAACTGGACTGGTCAAAGAACATGAGGCTGTCTACAAGAAGGGTCAGAGCCGTCTCTATTTCCTGAGGAGACTGAGGTCCTTTAACATCTGCCGGATGATGCTGAGGATGTTCTACGAGTCTGTGGTGGCCAGTGCTATCATGTTTGCTGTTGTGGGCTGGGGCAGCAGGCTGAGGGTAGCAGACACCAACAGAATCAACAAACTCGTTCGTAAGGTCAGTGATTTTGTGGGGATGGAACTGGACTCTCTGACAGTGGTGTCTGAAAAGAGGATGCTGTCTAAGTTGCATGCCATCTTGGACAATGTCTCCCATCCACTACATATGTACTGGGTGGACACAGGAGTACATTCAGCCAGAGACTCATTCCACCGACATGCAGCACAGAGCATCATAGGAAGTCATACCTGCCTGTGGCCATCAAACATTACAACTCCTCCCTTGGAGGGTCAGACACCCTGAGCCAATAGGCTGGTCCTGGACTTATTTCATAATTTACTGGCATATTTTACATATTACTATTTAAATATTTATGGTTTTATTACTATTTATTATTTATGGTGCAACTGTAATGAAAACCAATTTCCCCCATGATCAATAAAGTATGACTATGACTAGTACAGAACAGAGATAGGCCTGTTAGACCATAGACCAGAGAACAGAACAGAACAGAGACAGGCCTGTTAGATCATAGTTCAGAAAGCAGTACAGAACACAGACTGGCATGTCAGACCATATACCAGAGAAAAGCACAGAACACAGACAGGCCTGTAAGACCTGAAGCACCTTCAATAACTCCAAAAGACTGAGGTTGGGTAAAATACTGAAAGGCTTTTATTCGCTGTACAATACGACCTCCACGGTGAGTGTCTGCCCCTGGACTGAGGGGGAGGGGCAAGGCGAAACACCTTTATACAGGACTCTGCGGGAGGAGCCACAGGGGCAGTCAGCAGAGGGGCGTCTCCAGACAGTTAACCCAGTTACAACATATATATGATTTACCACATTCACCCCTCCTTTTTTTAAAAAAAAAAAAAAAAAAGAGTCCCGCGGGGTGAAGTAACTGACAATATTTAAAACAAGTATATTTACAGTTCTAGTCTATCCGGCGGTCGAGCCCGTCGCTGTGATCTACGTAGCACCAGCGGTGATTGCATTGGCGACAGCGGTTGTGCTGGCTCCGGCCTGACTTGAGGTGCCAGCATGTTAGGCGTTGTTAAACCCTCATGCGTGTGTGTCGCGCCCAGTATGGGAGTGTCGTGTGGTGTCTGATGGTAGATACATTGGTGGGTACGGGGTCAATAGTCACCACAGAGTGTTCAGGGTAGGGGCCCGGTTCTCCTGCGGGCGCCAGGTCATGAATGGAGACCGTGTCCTCCCACCCATCAGGTAAAACCACATAGGTATACTGAGGGTTCGCATGAAGTAAGTGAACCCTCTGGACCATCGGGGAGTATTTATTGCCCCTCGCATGTTTCCGGAGCAGCACTGGCCCCGGGGACATCAGCCAAGTTGATAGGGTGGTCCCAGTGGTCGATTTTCTGGGAAAAGAAAAGAACCGCTCACGGGGGGTGGCATTGGTGGACGTGCATAACAGGGAGCGGATGGAGTGGAGTGCCTCGGGAAGGACCTCCTGCCAGCGGGAGACCGGCAGTCCCTTTGACCTGAGGGCTAAGAGTGTGGCTTTCCACACTGTGCCATTCTCCTTCTCTACCTGTCCATTCCCCCGGGGATTATAGCTCGTGGTCCTACTGGTTGCAATTCCCCTAGCCAGTAGGTATTAGCGCATCTCGTCACTCATAAACGAGGACCCTCTGTCACTGTGGATATAGCATGGGTATCCGAACAGAGTGAAGAGCTTGCGCAGGGCTTTTATAACTGACGTGGTAGTGGTGTCGGGGCAGAGGATGGCGAAGTGGAACTGCGAGTACTCGTCGATAACGTTAAGAAAATACACATTGTGGTCAGTAGAGGGAAGGAGGCCCTTAAAGTCAACACTCAGTCACTCAAAAGGGCGGGTGACCTTGATGAGTTGTGCCTTTTCAGGTCAGTAGAAGTGCGGTTTGCACTCTGCGCAGACTTGGCAGTCCCTGGTCATCGTCCTGATCTCCTCAAGGGAGTAGGGCAGGTTCCGGGCTTTCACGAAGTGGAAAAGCCGGGTGACCCCCCCGGGTGGCAAAGGTCTACATGTAGGGCATATAGCCGGTTGATCTGCGCGCTGGCGTACGTTCCCCGGGGTAGGGCATCGGAGGGCTCGTTGAGCTTCCCAGGCCTGTACATGATGCCATAGTTGTAGGTGGAGAGTTCGATTCTCCACCTCAGAATTTTATCATTTTTGATTTTGCATCGTTGTTGGTTATTAAACATGAATGCGACTGAGCGCTGGTCAGTTAGCAGGGTGAACTTTTTGCCGGTGGGATAGTGCCTCCAGTGCCTGATAGCTTCCACTATGGCCTGGGCCTCTTTCTCCACTGCGGAGTGCCGAATTTCAGGGCCTTGAAGAGTACGGGAGAAGAACGTCACTGGTCTTCCCGCCTGGTTGAGGGTAGCAGCCAGCGCAAAGTCGGAGGTGTCACTCTCTACTTGGAACGGAATGGCCTCATCCACCGCATGCATTGCTGCTTTGGCAATGTCCCCTTTCATGCGGCTGAAGGATGTGCGGGCCTCGGCTGAGAGGGGGAATGTGGTGGACTTGACCAGGGGGCGGGCCTTGTCTGCGTAGTTAGAGACCCATTGGGCGTAATATGAAAAGAAGCCCAGGCACCTTTTGAGAGCTCTGAGGGTGTTGGGAAGAGGGAGTTCCAACAGGGGGCACATACGGTCGGGGTCAGGGCCAATGACTCCATTCTCCACGACACACCCAAGGACAGCAAGTCCGGTGGTCCCGAATACACACTTGTCCTTGTTATAGCTGAGATTGAAAGCTTTGGCCGCTTGGAGAAATTTTTGGAGGTTGTTGTCGTGATCCTGCCGGTCGTGACCGCAGATGGTGATGTTATCCAGATATGGGAATGTGGCCCTCAGTTGGCACTGGTCCACCATCCGGTTCATTGCCCTCTGGAAGACAGATACACCATTTGTAACACCGAAGGGGACGCGCAGGAATTGATAAAGCCTGCCGTCTGCCTCAAAGGCAGTGTAAGGGCGGTCCTCCCGGCAGATGGGGAGCTGATGGTAAGCGGATTTTAGGTCTATGGTCGAGTACACCTTGTACTGTGCTATCTGATTGACCACATCCACGATGCAGGGTAGAGGGTACGCGTCAAGCTGCGTGAACCTATTGATGGACTGGCTATAGCCCACGACCACCCTATACTTCTCCCCGTTCCGAACAATGACCACCTGCGCCCTCCAAGGACTTGTGCTTGCCTCAATGACCCCCCTCCCTGAGCAGCCGCTGCACCTCCGACTTAAGGAAGGCTCTGTCCCCCGCGCTGTACCTCCTGCTTTTAGTTGCCACAGGTTTACAGTGTCATGTGTGTTACGTAACCGGCAACAATGAATATTAATCGAGACAGGTTTTATAAAAACAACCGAACGTTTATTAAACACATATAAGCGATAAGGGAAAAAAACAAAGGAAAACTTTAACCGGAGGTTAACAGGTACGCAGCCGTTCATCAACTCCACTCGGCTCTGGTTCTTAAAGAGTTAAATGTGAAAACAGTTCTTAAAGCGATAACTTCAAAAGTCCAACAGTTTTCCGCATTCAATTGGGAGAGACTTCTCTGGAGAAGGATTTCTTCACCGACGCACCTTTACTGCCGGTTCTGTCCACAGGATTCCCGATGCCGAAAATAAACAGTTTAAATCAACTGACCTTAAATTGTTTAGAGAGAGAGCCTTTGTGCATGAACTCATTGCGCTATTGCAAGAGTTATCTCAATGCAGCTTCTCTTCAACGAAGATGCAATAAGGTCTATCCTTTATTAAACTGCCAACCGATGCCGACTTCTCTCGATCCTTCAATTCTATGAATTCTTCACTCTCCCTTCAAAACTGTCGGAATTGAGTATATTGGCACTTCCAGCCACAAATTTCCAGTTCAGTAATACAAATCTTGTAAAAGAACGCACCTTCCATTTTAAAAATGAAACTGCGTCACAAAAACAAACACGTAACAGAAACGGAGGCACAACACATTCTACCTGGAAATCTACAAACTCAAAATCCCACTGCATCACCTGAGTCGACCCTTATATAGTCACGGGGGGCACATGTCATCACGTGACCTCACATCGGCGGGAAAATCACATCAGGTGACCTCCAAAAGACCATTACAGCATTCTCACAAAAAAAACAGATCTCTTTGAGCATGTAACACCTCCCTCCAAAAAAAAAATTTGGTCTCTTGAAGAACATAAATTTAAAAATTTATACAAAAAAATACAAAGGTATAAAATTTACAAAATACACAATATATACAATCTTATCTTTCAGCCCTTTATAAACTAATGTACAGTAGGAGTGTTACAAATGATGAAATATCACTCCATTGTACATTTAACATCTAGACAGTCAACATTGTCTTTACCCTTGATATGAGTGATCAAAATATTATACTCCTGTAACATTAAGCTCCAATTTAATAATCTTCTATTTTTGTTTTTCATCTTACTTAAAAACACTAATGGATTGTGATCGGTATAAACTGTGAGTGGTTTATGCGTAGAACCAACATACACTTCAAAATGTTGCAAAGTTAAAACGAGATAACAATTTTTCTATTGTTGAATAATTTCTTTGATGGGCGTTAAATTTCTTAGAAAAATAAGCTACCGGATGATCAACTTCATCACCATCATCTTTCTGAAGCAACACTGCTCCTGCAGCTTCATCACTAGCATCTACAGCTAAAGAAAATGGTTTTTCAAAGTCAGGAAATTTAAGTACAGGTTGACTACATATTATAGCTTTCAATTTATCAAATGCCTCCTGACAAGACTTTGTCCAAACAAACTTCTCATTTTTCTTCAAGAGATTAGTTAATGGAAGAGCAATGTTTGCAAAATCCTTACAAAATTTTCTGTAATATCCCGTCATACCCAAGAACCTTCTGAGGGTTTTTCTACCAGTGGGAGTGGGTACTTCCAAAATTGCCTGAAATTGCTTGAACAGGTGCCAATTTCCCCTGACCCACAACATAACCAAGGTAAGTCACTGTGGCATGGCCAAATTCACTTTTGGGTAAGTTAATAGTTAAATTAGCTTTTTAAAGTCTCTCAAATAATTTCTCCACCGCCGCAATATGTGCTTTCCATGTATTATTCCCTGTAACCAGATCATCAATATCGGCATCCGTATCTTTTAATCCCTGAATCACGCCATTAATCATCCTCTGAAAAGTACTTGGTGCATTCTTCATCCCAAATGGAAGAACATTATATTCATATAACCCAGATGGGGTTACAAATGCTGAAATCTCTCTACCTCTATCCATCAATGGAACACACCAATAACCTTTTAACAAATCAATTTTTGTAAGGAATTTGGCCTGTCCAACTTTATCCACACAATCATCTACTCTTGGGATTGGATTTGCATCGGTCTTTGTCACAGCATTCACTTTTCTGTAATCCGTACAAAACCTAATACTATTGTCTGGTTTAGGCACCATAACACACGGTGAACTCCAATTCGAATTAGAAAGTCTAATAATATCATTCTCTAACATGTACTTAATTTCCTGTTCAGCAAGTTCACATTTTACCCTGTTCATTCGATATGGATGTTGTTTTATGGGTTTTGCGTCTCCCACATCTACATCATGTGTAGCTACAGTGGTTCTTCTAGGGACGTCTGGAAAAAATCTCTGTACTTAAAAATTAACTGTTTCATCTGCTCTCTCTGTTCCGACTGTAAATGAGCTAATTTTTCATCAATGTTTTCCAGAATTTTTGAATTTGGCAACCTGCCTGAAATAATGTTGGGTTTAAAATGAGTTTCAGATGAATCTTCGAGTGGGTCTTCATTAAGATCAGACTCATTATTAATCACAGTCATAGCAGCAACTTCTCTTTCATAATATGGCTCACCAAATACTGGAATTGGTTGCAGCTGGAGTAACCTGATTAGGTTTACCAACAATTTGACATGTATGACACATTCTATAAAATGTTGCCACATCTTGTCTTAAACTAGGCCAATAAAAATGTTTAGAAACTTTGTTCATAGTTTTCTTTACCCCTGAATGACCACCCAAAGGAATACTATGAGCCATTGTCAAAATCTCATTTCTGTAAATTTTAGGAACAACAACCTGATGATTAACTTCCCATTCCTCACTAACGGGAATTGTAGGCGATCTCCACTTTCTCATTAATACCCCGTTTTCAAAATAATATCCAACTGATACTTTTCCAATTTCACTATCTGGAAGAGGTTGTTCTTTTAATTTAACTATCTCAGGATCCCTACCCTGCTCTGCTATCATCTCCTTCCAACATAAAGACAAATCTTCCTGATCAGACTTACCACCAAAATCCTGATCAAATAAGGTAGGTAAGAAAGTTTCTGATGCATCCTCAAAATTCAAATCTTGATTTGAACTGTCATGGGTAACAACCTCATCCTTTACATCAGTCTTTTTAGCCATAGCTCTTGTTACAACACAGGAAGAATCTGTGTTAGAATCCCTCTGTGGTTCCTCAGAATTTGAATTTATTGTCAAAAACACTTCAGGAAAAACTTGTCCACCTGCTAAATCATTCCCTAACAAAAGAGAAACATCATTCACAGGTAAACTGGATTGTAGTCCTACTTTAACAACCCCTGTAACTAATCCTGACCTTAAATTTACTCTATGTAAATGTACTGACATAAGGGCTCTCCCTACTCCTCTTATATAATTTACCTCACCAGTGTCAGGCTCATCATTAAACCTTAACACACTATCTAATATTAGTGATTGTGAAGCTCCAGTATCTCTAAGTATCCTTATTGGTACTGCATTGGATCCTTCTTTCAAGGATACAAATCCTTAGAACCATAGAACCATAGAAAAACTACAGCACAGAAACAGGCCTTTTGGCCCTTCTTGGCTGTGCCGAATCATTTTCTGCCTAGTCCCACTGACCTGCACACGGACCATCTCCCTCCATACACCTCCTATCCATGTATCTGTCCAATTTATTCTTAAATGTTAAAAAAGAACCTGCATTTACCACCTCGCCTGGCAGCTCATTCCATACTCCCACCACTCTCTGTGTGAAGAAGCCCCCCCATAATGTTCCCTTTAAACTTTTCCCCCCTCACCCTTAACCCATGTCCTCTGTTTTTTTTCTCCCCTTGCCTCAGTGGAAAAAGCCTGCTTGCATTCACTCTATCTATACCCATCATAATTTTATATACCTCTATCAAATCTCCCCTCATTCTTCTACGCTCCAGGGAATAAAGTCCTAACCTATTCAACCTTTCTCTGTAACTGAGTTTCTCAAGTCCCGGCATCAACCTTGTAAACCTTCTCTGCACTCTTTCAACCTTATTTATATCCTTGCTGTAATTTGGTGACCAAAACTGAACACAATACTCCAGATTTGGCCTCACCAATGCCTTTTTCAACCTCATCATAACATTCCAGCTCTTATACTCAATACTTTGATTAATAAAGGCCAATGTACCAAAAGCTTTCTTTACGACCCTATCACCTGTGATGTCACTTTTAGGGAATTTTGTATCTGTATTCCTAGATCCCTCTGTTCTACTGCACTCCTCAGTGCCTTACCATTAACCCTGTATGTTCTACCTTGGTTTGTCCTTCCAACGTGCAATACCTCACACTTGTCTGCATTAAACTCCATCTGCCATTTTTCAGCCCATTATTCCAGCTGGTCCAAGTCCCTCTGCAGGCTCTGCAAACCTTCCTTGCTGTCTACTACACCTCCAATCTTTGTATCATCAGCAAACTTGCTGATCCAATTTACCACATTATCATCCAGATCATTGATATAGATGACAAATAACAATGGACCCAGCACTGATCCCTGTGGCACACCACTAGTCACAGGCCTCCACTCGGAGAAGCAATTCTCTTCTACCACTCTTTGGCTTCTTCCATCGAGCCAATGTCTAATCCAATTTACCACCTCTCCATGTATACCTAGCGACTGAATTTTCCTAACTAACCTTCCATGCGGGACCTTGTCAAAGGCCTTACTGAAGTCCATGTAGACAATATCCACTACCTTCCCTTCATCCACTTTCCTGGTAACCTCCTCGAAAAACTCCAATAGATTGGTCAAGCATGACCTGCCACGCACAAAGCCATGTTGACTCTCCCTAATAAGTCCCTGTCTATCCAAATGCTTGTAGATTCTGTCTCTTAGTACTCCCTCCAATAACTTACCTACTACTGACGTTAAACTCACCAGCCGATAATTTCCCGGATTACTTTTCGATCCTTTTTTAAACAACGAAACGACATGAGCCACTCTCCAATCCTCTGGCACCTCACCTGTAGACAGCGACATTTTAAATATTTCTGCCAGGGCCCTGCAATTTCAACACCAGTCTCCCTCAAGGTCCGAGGGAACACCCTGTCAGGTCCCGGGGATTTATCCACTTTAATTTTCCTCAAGACAGCAAGGACCTCCTCCTTTTCAATCTGTACAGTTTCCATGATCTCACTACTTGTTTCCCCTAATTCCATAGACATCATACCAGTTTCCTTAGTAAATACAGACGCAAAAAACCTATTTAAGATCTCCCCCATTTCCTTTGGTTCCGCACATAGCTGACCACTCTGATCTTCAAGAAGACCAATTTTATCCCTTACGATCCTTTTGCTCTTAATATACCTGTAAAAGCTCTTTGGATTATCCTTCACTTTGACTGCCAATGCAACCTCATGTTTTCTTTTAGCACTCCTGATTTCTTTCTTATGTATTTTCTTGCACTTCTTATACTCCTCAAGAACCTTATTTACTCCCTGCTTCCTATACATGTCATACAACTCCCTCTTCTTCTTTATCAGAGTTGCAATATCCCTTGAGAACCAAAGTTCCTTATTCCTATTCAATTTGCCTTTAATCCTGACAGGAACATACAAATTCTGCACTCTCAAAATTTCTCCTTTGAAGGCTTCCCACCTACCAATCACATCCTTGCCAAAGAACAACCTGTCCCAATCCACACTTTTTAGATCCTTTCTCATTTCTTCAAATTTGGCCTTCTTCCAGTTAAGAACCTCAACCCTAGGACCAGATCTATCCTTATCCATGATCAAGTTGAAACTAATGGTGTTATGATCACTGGAACCAAAGTGCTCCCCTACACAGACTTCTGTCACTTGTCCTAACTCGATTCCTAACAGGAGATCCAATATTGCATCCCCTCTAGTTGGTCCCTCTATATATTGATTTAGAAAACTTTCCTGAACACATTTTACAAACTCTAAACCATCTAGACCCCTAACAGTATGGGAGTCCCAATCAATATATGGAAAATTAAAATCCCCTACCACCACAACTTTATGTTTCCTGCAGTTGCCTGCTATCTCTCTGCAGATTTGCTCTTCCAAGTCTCGTTGACTATTGGGTGGTCTGTAATACAATCCCACTAATGTGGCCATACCTTTCCTGTTTCTCAGCTCCACCCATAAGGACTCAGTAGACAAGTCCTCTAATCTGTCCTGTCTGAGCACTGCTGTAACATTTTCCCTAACAAGCAATGCTACTCCCCCACCTTTCATTCCTCTGCCTTGATCACATCTGAAACATCGGAACCCTGGAATATTAAGCTGCCAGTCCTGCCCCTCCTGTAGCCAAGTTTCACTAATTGCTACAACATCATAATTCCACGTGTCAATCCACGCCCTCAATTCATCCGCCTTCCCCACAATACTCCTAGCATTGAAATATATACACCTCAGAAGATTTTTACCACCATTCACAACCTTTCTATTAGCGGATTTGCTTGAACTTTTGACATTTATTTTCACCCCAGCCCCACTATCAGCTCTGACACTCTGGTTCCCATCCCCCTGCAAATCTAGTTTAAAGCCTCCCCAATAGCACTAACAAACCTCCCTGAAAGGATATTGGTCCCCCTGTAGTTTAAGTGTAACCCGTCTCTCTTGTACAGGTCCCACCTGACCCAGAAGAGGTTCCAATTATCCTGAAATCTGAAACCCTGCCCCCTGACCCCTACACCAGTTCCTCAGCCACTTGTTCATCCTCCAGAGCATCCTATTCCTACCCTCACTGGCACCTAGTACAGGTAGCAATCCTGAGATTACCACTCTCGAGGTCCTGCTTTTCATCTTCCTACCAAGCTCTCTATACTCACTGTCCAGGACCTCTTCACTTTTCCTTGCTATGTCATTGGTACCGATGTGCACCACGACATCTGGCTGATCACCCTCCCACTTCAGAATGTCATGCAAGCGATCAGAGACATCCTTGACCCTGGCAACCGGGAGGCAACAAACCATCCCGGATTCTCTGTCACGACCACAGAACCTCCTATCTGCACCTCTAACTATCGAGTCCCCTATCACTACTGCTCTCCTCTTTTTCCACCCTCCCTTCTGCACTGCAGAGCCAGACTCAGTGTCAAAGATCCGGCTACTGCAGCTTGTCCCAGGTAAGTCATCCCCCCAACAGTATCCAATGTGGTATACTTGTTGTTGAGGGGAATGGCCACAGGGGAACCCTGCTCTGTCTGCCCTTTCCTCTTCCCTCGCCTGACAGTGACCCAATTTCCTGTGCTCTGCTCCTTTGGCGTAACTACCTCCCTGTAGCTACTATTATAAAAGCCTCATATCCTTTCTTAACTTGGTCAGACTCTGACACATCTTCAGTAACATTTTCTAAACCCTGTGTTTTTACAGGTTTTCCAATATGCTGCACACAAGCATCTGGGGCCACTTCTTTCTCTTTCCATTTTAATCGGAAGCAGTTAGCCACTACATGTCCAGGTTTCTTACAATAATTACAAATAATATCAAAATGTCTTTCCTTCACGTGTCTCCCTTCATCCTTACTTTTCTCACTAACTTCAGATTTAATGTCTGATTTACCTTGACTCCCTGTGTTAGTTCTCCTTTTAAAAAATTTACCTGGAGAAAATTTATTTTTGTGAATTAAAACATACTCATCAGCCAATTTAGCCATCTCCTGCAATGTAGCAGTGTCCCATTCATTTAAGTATATCCTCACTTCAACAGGAATGCTTCTTTTAAATTCCTCCTGCAAAATCAGCTCTTTCAATTTATTATACTCCCCATTCACATTTTTAGAGGAAACCCATCTCTCAAAACACACAGATTTCTCATAAGCAAATTCCACATAAGTTTTTTCCACCGATTTCTTTAAACTCCTAAATCTTTCTCTATACGCTTCCGGAACCATCTCGTATGCCTTTAATATATTCTCTTTAACAATATCATAATCCAGTGCTTGCTCAGCATTTAAAGCTGTATAAACTTGTTGTGCCTTGCCTTTAATTACACCTTGTACCATCACTGGCCACTGGTCCTTCGGCCCCTTTAAACTCAGAGCAACTGTTTTGAAATGCTGAAAATACGTATCCACATCAGCTTCATTAAATGGAGGAGCCAAAACAACCTCACGACTAGCAATAAATTGTTTTGTAGAACCAGAAGACTGATTTCCAGACCTTATTTTCTCCATCTCTAGATCAAATTTCCTCTGGTTTTCAGCTTCTCTTTCTCTCATTTCCACTTTAAACCTTTTAAACTTTAACTGTTCAAGATGCAACTGCATTTCCAGATTACTCATTGGAAACTTCTCTAACACCTCCTCCTTAAAATATTCTAAATTAATATAATGTTCAGCAATTTTTCTTTGTATGAAAGCCTTAGTAGAATTTCTCGTAATTCCTTTAATATCCAACTTCTTAACAATCTCCAATACCACAGGTTTTCTCGCATTCTCCAAAAATCCCGAATCAGGCGTCTTCAAAAACTCGTCAATATCCATTGTTGTCAAATACAACACACACACACCAATCAAACCCAAAAAAAAATCGGGTATTCCCTTTTCCAAATCAAAATGGCAATTACCAGCACTTAAATTCAAAATCGGAACATATCACGGCCGAGCCCCCACAATATTATGTTACATAATCGGCAACAATGAGTATTAACCAAGACAGGTTTTATAAAAACAACCAAACATTTATTAAACACATATAAGCGGGAAGGGAAAAAAAAATAAAGGGAAACTTTAACCAGAGGTTAAACAGGTACGCAGCCGTTCATCAACTCCACTCGGCTCTGGTTCTTAAAGCATTAAATGCGAAAACAGTTCTTAAAGTGATACAGTCAGATATAGTTCTTAAAGCGATAACTTCAAAAGTCCAACAGCTTTACACATTCAATTGGGAAAAACTTCTCTGGAGAAGGATTTCTTCACCGACGCACCTTTACTGCCGGTTCTGTCCACAGGATTCCCGATGGCGAAAATAAACAGTTTAGATCAACTGACCTTAAATTGTTTAGAGAGAGAGAGCTTTTGTGCATGAACTCATTGCTGTATTGCAAGAGTTATCTCAATGCAGCTTCTCTTCAACGAAGATGCAATGAGGTTGATCCTTTATTAAACTGCCAACCGATGCCAACTTCTCTCGATCCTTCGCTTCGATGAATTCTTCACTCTCCCTTCAAAACTGTCGGAATTGAGTAAATTGACACTTCCAGCCACAAATTCCCAGTTCAATAATACAAATCTTGTAAGAGAAAGCACCTTCCATTTTAAAAATGAAACTGCGTCATAAAAACAAACACGTTCTACCTGGAAATCTACAAACTCAAAAACCCTACTGCATCACCTGAGTCGACCCTTTGTAGTCACGGGGGGGGGGGTCCGCACATGTCATCACGTGACCTCACATTGGCGGGAAAATCACATCAGGTGACCTCCAAAAGACCATTACAGCATTCTCACAAAAAAAAAACAGATCTCCTTGAGCATGTAACATGTGTGATGTCAAGCAGAGCTACCGGACAGGTGGTGCTAATGAGAGAGATAACGGAAGACAATGGAGAAACATGCAAAATGCTAATAAGAGAGAAGAGAGAAATTAATCAGAAAGAAACACAATTCAGATATTGACAGACCGTTTGCTTTGAACCTGAACTGTTTGAAGTTTGATGGACATGTGATACCCCAGCAGGGGGATAAAAAGAGCAGGTTTGCTAAGGCACGACACGCCATGAGACCCTAGAAAAAGCAGTGTGCCCTCACAAGTTGGTGGAAGTTTGGGAGACCGATTCGTGGGAATTGGTCAAGAGGCTCACAGGGTGTAAAGGTATGATCGGTGGGAACCTAGGGTGTGTGTCTGCCCTTGCCTAGGTGCCGGGTTAACTGCAGAAGAACGATCGTATCTGGAACGGAGGGGTCACAGTCGGTGACCACAGCGGGAACAGAAGGCATCAAAAGGTCTGCCTGAAACCAACTGCATCTCTCACTCTCTCTCTCCAACGGTACAACAACAGCGAATACTTCGAACTGCACTAAACTGAACTGAACTCTGCTTCACTTAAGACTGATCATTTTACCCCTAGACTGCGATAGAGCTTGGTTGATTCCTATTACCCTATTTCTGTGTATATGTGTGTATTATCATTGCTAACCTGTTACATTTATATCCTTACGATTAGTGTACTGTATTACTTATTTCTTTAATAAAACTTTATTAGTTCCTAGTAACCACAGACTCCAACGAGCGTTCCATTTCTGCTGGTTTAGCAACCCAGTTACGGGGTACGTAACATAAGTGGGGTTCTTGTCTGGGATATTTTGAACACCAACATTGGGACTGGGTAAATTGATTGGGTTAAGATTCCCGAAAGAAAAAAAGAGGGCAAACAGCAGAATTGGAGACTGAAGAATTTCTAAAGGTGCCAACCTTGGAAACATTAGAGGATGCCAGGAAATCAGAATTGGCGACTGTTGCAAAAGGGTTGAATCTTTTTAAGAGGAAGCCGACAATGAGGAGAGCGGAGATGCACAGAGCTATCATTCAGCATTATGTATCTAAAGGTGTGTTTCCCCACGGGGAGCTGGAGGTGGTGTCTATGAGCAAACCTGGTGGAGAGGCAGTGCAGTTGCAGATGGAAAAATTATGGTCGAGCATGAGTTCCGAGTAAAGCAATTAGAATGAGAAGAGAAGCAGTTAGAACAGGAAGAGAGAGAGAAGCAGAAGGAAAGGGAGTTTGAGCTAGAGAAGTTAAGGATGACGCTAGAGAGGGGCCAAATGCCGGACCAAGGTGGAGGGTCAGGGCCACCCAGGAGGATAGGTTGGTTCCCCCATTTGAGGAGGCCGATGGTGATCAGTACTTTCTACATTTCGAAAAAATCGCTGCAAGTCAGGACTGGCCGAGGGATAAGTGGGCTGTTTTGCTTCAGAGCGTATTTAAAGGGAAAGCTCAGCAAGCTTACTCGGCATTGTCAGCAGAAGAGGCCCAGAGGTATGATGTGGTGAAAGAGGCCATACTCAGGATTTATGAGTTGGTCCCAGAGGCATACCGGCAAAGGTTCCGGAATGTGAGGAAGCAGTGTGGCCGCACGTATTTAGAGTTTGCCCGTGAGATGCAGATGTATTGTGAGCGTTGGTGCACCTCAAAAGGGGTCACTGGGAATTATGACAGACTGCTACAGCTAATCCTGATTGAGCAGTTTAAAGGTTGTGTCCCTGAAGGTATGAGGCCCTATCTAGATGAGAAAGAGGCAGAAACCTTAGCCGCAACGCCTAAGTTAACGAAGGAGTATGCATTAACATACAGAGCAAAATTTAGCCCAAGTAACAGCTACTAGAAGGGTAGTCGAGAGGGCGGAGAAAGTCCGCCGGAAAAGTCAGTAAGTAAGCTGGGGTCTAGTGAGAAGGATAAGGAAGACAGGAGGCAGTTTGGTAGGAAGTCTCCTGGGGTCGTATGCTATAATTGTGGGAAAGCCGGTCACATCGCGTCCAGGTGCTTTGCCCCAAAGAAGGAGATGGGGGAAGGAAAAACAACGACTCTGACTGGCTGTATTGAGCTGGCAAACAAACCGCTAGGGGAGAAGGGGTCTGATAGAGTTCAGGAAGGGCGTGAGAAGTTTATTTCGGCCGGATTGGTGTCGGTGAAGGAGGAGTCAAACCCAGTTCCAGTATGGATCTGGAGAGACACTGGGGCTTGTCAGTCATTGATCTTAACGAGGGTGTTAGACTTTAGTTCAGAGACCGAGACTGGGGAGGTCAGTGTGATAAAAGGCATTGGGAAAGGGACTGAAGCAGTACCTTTGCACCAGATACACCTAAAAAGTGACTTGGTCTCCGGACCGGTCACGATAGGGGTGAGGCCCGAATTACCGATGGAAGGCGTGGAGGTCTTACTTGGTAACGACCTTGCAGGCAGAGATGTGTACCCAGCAGTAAAGCTGACAAGCCAGCCTGCCAGGACTGAGGACCCGCCATGGACTCACAGGTTTATCCCGTTTGCGCAGTAACTCGGCGCATGTCCGGAAAGGCTGCCGAAGCGAATGTAGATTTAGCTGAGACGTTTTTACCAGCCTTGTACCAGGAGGAGTTAGAAAGTGAGAAGAAGGAGCATAGTGGAGTGGAAGGAAGTGAGGGAGTTGAGGTAGATTTATCATTAGCAAGGAAGGAATTTATACAGGCACAGGAACGAGACGAGGAGCTGATGGTTTTGACGGAGACAGCTCTCTCCGAAGCAGAAATGAAAAGGGAACCAGTGGGCTATTATGTGAAGGAGGGAGTACTGATGAGGAAGTGGAGACCAAGTACCGTGCCCGCAGATGAGGAGTGGGGGGTGGTACACCAGGTGGTAGTGCCGAAAATTTATAGGGACGAGATTTTTAACCTGGCCCACAACATACACCTCGGTGAACATTTTGGGGTGAGGAAAACTGTTGATAGAATTATGAAAGAATTTTACTGGCTGAACATGAGGAAGGATATTATTGAGTGTTGTAGACGTAAGCCGACACAGTTAATGCATATTAATATGTTAAAAGCTTACCACGATACGAAAGCAAACCTAGTCGGTGTTAACCCAAAAATAAATGAGGCTGTGGTGCCAAATGATAAGGGGAAAACCCATCTTGAAAAGATAAATATGGTGCCGACCAGATTGGAGAACTCTATTGTTTTGGCCAACTTTGCTGATAAGGTCTCTCACTTATCCCCTGAACAGAGCAAGCCGCTGATAAAGCTAATTAACCGGCACGCAGATGTATGTCCGGATGTCCTGAGACGATGCAAAGGGTCGGTACATGATGTTGTTGTTACATCAGATCAGCCTATTAAGCAACACCCCTATAGGATGAACTTGGAGGAGGGCAAGCTAGTGGAGAAAGAAATTGAGCACATTGTGGCAGTAGAGGAACTGTTTAAATGGCTGTCTGAAGCCAACCTGACAGTGAACCTTGTGAAAAGTGAGTTCGGCCACACTAAGGTCACTTACCTGGGATTTGTGTTAGGACAGGGGCAGCTGGCACCGATGCAGACTAAGGTGCACACTATATCAGAAGTTCACATCCCGACGGACAAGAGAGCCCTGAGAAGGTTCTTGGGGATGGTGGGGTACTATCGGAAGTTTTGCAAAAACTTTGCGGATATTACCCTCCCTCTTACTAAGCTCTTGCCGAAGAATGCGAAGTTTGTGTGGAACGACCTGTCAACAAGCCTTCGAGACTCTGAAGGCGATTCTGTGTCACACTCTGTATTGAATGCGCCTGACTTTTCAAAACCCTTCTCCCTAGCAACAGATGCTAGTGACAAAGCAGCAGGGGCGGTGCTGTTGCAGACAGACAAAGAGAAAATTGAACACCCAGTGGCTTATTTTTCTAAGAAGTTTAATGTCCATCAGAGAAATTATTCCACTTTGGAGAAGGAATTACTGGCAATCATACTGGCATTACAACATTTTGAGGTTTATATTGGTCCAGCACGGAAACCACTGATAATTTACATTGATCACAATCCTTTAGTGTTCTTGGCCACAATGAAGGATAAAAACAAACGCTTATTAAATTGGAGCCTGGTATTACAGGAATTTGATATTAAGATGAAACATATAAAAGGAACTGACAATGTGATTGCTGATTGTCTATCCAGGTGTTAAAACTTAAAGTTCTCTGTATTAGCTGAATAGCTGATGACTACCTGTATATTAGTGTGTATCTTATAATGGGCATTCACCCTGGTAAAAATCCTTTTAAGTGTGGGGGTGTCATGTGTGATGCCAAACAGAGCTACTGGACGGATGATGGTAATGAGAGAGATAACGGAAGACAATGGAGAAACATTCAAAATGCTATTAAGAGAGAAGAGAGAGATTAACGAGAAAGAAACACAATTCAGATATTGACAGACTGTTTGCTTTGAACCTGAACTGTTTGAAGTTTGATGGACAGGTGATACTCCAGCAGGGGGATAAAAAGAGCAGGTTTGCTAAGGCACGACACACCACTAGGCCCTGGAAAGAGCAGTGTGCCCCCACAAGTTGGTGAAAGTTTGGAGGACCGGTTCGTGGGAATTGGTCAAGAAGCTCACAGGGTGTAAAGGTACGATCAGTGGGAACCTGGGGTCTGTGTCTGCCCTTGCCTGGGTGCTGGGTTCACCGCGGAAGAACAATCATATCCGGAATGGAGGGGTCACAGTCAGTGACAACAGCGGGATCAAAAGACATCAAAAAGACCTGCCCGAAACCAACTGCATCCATCTCTCTCTCTCTCTCTCTAACAGTACAACCGCGATTACTTCGAACTGCACTAAACTGAACTGAACTCTGCTTCACTTAAGACTGATCATTTCACCCCTAGACTGCGATAGAGCTTGGTTGATTCCTATTACCCTATTTCTGTGTATATGTGTGTATTATCATTGCTAACCTGTTACATTTATATCCGTATGATTAGTGTACTGTATTACTTATTTCTTTAATAAAACTTTATTGGTTCCTAGTAATCACAGACTCCAACGAGCGTTCCATTTCTGCTGGTTTGGCAACCCAGTTACGGGGTACTTAACAACAGTCGGGGGTCAGGTTGGTGAACAGCGGTGGGGGAGGGATCCTGAGGGTGGAGAGGCCACAAGTGGCGTAGGTTGTGCGGCAGTTGGCATGGTGTTGGGTGGGATGTGCGGGTCAGTGTGTGTGTGTGTGTGGTCAGTAGTGGGGTATGTGACATATCCCTACAAAACTGGGGATTTACGAGAGTGATTGGTAGGAGGGGCCCATCATACTTTATTGTCACGCTTTTCAGGTGGCTCTGGAAGTCAAACCCCAATAGCACAGGGGCACACAGTTGAGGTATGACCAGTAACGTAAAGTCTCAATATTCTGTGCCCTGCACCACTCGTGTCACTACACAACCCCCCGGATGTCTGTTGTACGCGACCCGGAGGCCATGGTGACCCTCTGACTTACCGGCCGTATCATGAGTCCGCAATGCTGCACCATGTCCGGGTGGATAAAACTCTCCGTGCTGCCTGTGTTAAACAGGCAGCTTGTCCTGCGTCCCTCCACCAGGATGTCCATCATTGACCTTGTGAGCTGGTAGGGAGCACTTTGGTCAAGGGTCACGGAGGCCAGGGTTAAGTTGCTGTCTTGGTCCAGCGCGGTGGGGTGCCCCGTGAGCACCCGTTGGTCGTGGGCGGTGGGAGGTGGCGCCAAGATGGCCGCCCCCATGTCTCGCACGTGGTGGCAACGTGCAGGGAAGATGGCCACCCCCATGTCCCGCACGTGGTGGCGGCATGCAGGGAAGATGGCGGCAGGCAAGATGGCGACCCCCAAGTTTCGCACACGAGGCTGCTTGATCCCGTTCACGGTTTGGACTTACAGATCTTCGCGAAGTGGCCCTTCTTTCCACAGCTGGAGCAGGTAGCTTCTCAGGCCGGGCAGCGTTTCCGGGGGTGCTTCTCGAGTCCGCAGAAGTAGCACTTCGCGGACTCGCGACTGGCAGCAGCCGAGGTCGACTCGCCGGCAGGTTGTGGGGTCTGCGGCGCCCACGAGGCCATTGAGGGATCGTGTGCCTGGAGAGCCTTGGAGTTACGCAGAGCGGCCTCCAGCATGTTGGCCAGTTCGATCGCCGAATTTAAGGTAAGATCGGCTTTTTCCAACAGCTGCTGGCGCACATACACTGACATGGTCCAAGTGACGAAGGCGTCTCTCACTAGGGGCTCTGCATGCAGCGGCGCGGTTAGCTCCTGGCAATTGCAGGCTCACACGAGTGTCGGTAGGGCCTGGACGAACTCAGCACTTGATTCCCTGGGCCGTGGTTGCCGTGTCACTTAGTGGTGCCGAGCATAGACGCTGTTTATCAGCCGCAGATATTGTCTTTTGAGGGCGTTCATCGCACCATCGTAGCTCGTTTGGTCTCTGATCAGCGAATAGGCCCGTGGACCGACCCTGGAGCGTAGGACTCCGCGGTTCGATACGGGGTCGGTCGCTTTAATCTCCTCTAGGTACGCTTCGAAGCAGGCCAGCCGGAGTTCAAAAGTGTTTCCAGCTTCAGGCGTATGCGGATCGAGGTCTAATTTATCTGGTTTCAGTATGTGTTCCATGCTTTAAAATGTACAGTGAATAAAATTGAAGCACCTTCAATAACTCCAAAAGACTGAGGTTGGGTAAAATACTGAAAGGCTTTTATTCGCTGTACAATACGACCCCCATGCTCAGTATCTGCCCCTGGACTGAGGGGGAGGGGCAAGGCAAAACACCTTTATACAGGGGCTTGTGGGAGGAGCCACAGGGGCAGTCAGCAGAGGGGCGTGTCCAGACAGGTAACCGAGTTACAACATATATATGGTTTACCACAAGACCATAGACCGGAGAACAGTACAGAACAGAGACAGGCCTGTAGGACCATAGACCAGAGAACAGTACAGAACAGACAGGCCTGCTAGACAATAGACCAGAGAACAGTACAGAACACAGACAGACCCGTCAGACCATCGACCAGAGAACAGAACCGAACACAGACAGGCCTGTTAGACCATAGACCAGAGAATAGTCCAGAACACAGAAAGGCTTGTTAGATTTTTAAAAACGCAAACAACAGGAATTCTGCAGATGCTGGAAATTCAAGCAACGCACATCAACGTTGCTGGTGAACGCAGCAGGCCAGGCAGCATCTCTAGGAACAGGTGCAGTCGATGTTTCAGGCCGAGAGCATTCATCAGGACTAACTGAAGGAAGTCCTGACGAAAGGTCTCGGCCTGAAACGTCGACTGCACCTCTTCCTAGAGATGCTGCCTGGCCTGCTGCGTTCACCAGCAACTTTGATGTGTGAAGGCTTGTTAGATAATAGACCAGAGAACAGTACAGAACACAGACAGGCCTGTTAGATCATAGACCAGAGATCAGTATAGAACAGAGAGGCAGGTCTGTTAGACCATAGACCAGAGAACAGTACAGAACACAGACAAGCCAGTTAGAACACAGATCAGGGAACAGTACAGAACAGAGACAGGCCTGTTAGTCCATAGACCAGACAACAGTACAGAACACAGACAGACCTGTGAGATCATAGATCAGGAAACAGTAGAGAACAGAGACAGGCCTGTTAGACCATAGACCAGATAACAGGACAGAACAGAGATATGCCTGTTAGATCATAGACCAGAGAAGATTACAGAATACAGACAGGCCTGTTCGAGCATAGACGAGAGAACTGTACAGAACACAGACAGACCTGTCAGACCGTCGACCAGAGAACAGAACCAAACACAGACAGGCCTGTAAGACCATAGCCCAGAGAACAGTACAGAACACAGACAGCCCTCTTAAATCATAGACCAGAGAACAGTACAGAACACAGACAGGCCTGTGTTATGTACCCCGTAACTGGGTTGCCAAACCAGCAGAAATGGATCACTCAGTTGGAGTCTGGATTACTAGAACTAAGAAAGTTTTATTAAAGAAACAAGCAACACAATAATCGAAAGGATAATAAATGCAACAGTTCAGCAATGATAAACACACATGTGCACAGAATTAAGATAACAGCATCAATCAAGCTCTATTGCTGTCTAGGGGTAAATGACCAATTTCAAAGTGACACAAAGTTCAGTCCAATTTAGTTCAGTTCACAGTAATCGTTGCCATGGCGATGGACAACGTGGGGGGGAGGGAGAGAGAGAGAACGAGAACGACTGATCATTCAGAACGGCTTCCACTCACAGACCGGCGATATTGTTCACAAGCAGCTTTCAGGCGGGTCCTTTGTGATGTCACCTGAGGTCACCGACTGTGACCCCTCCTCCAGATGCGGTCGATCCTCTGCAGTGAACCCAGCACCCAAGCAAGGACGGACACACACCGGGATCCCGCTGATCGTACCTTTCCACCCTGTGCGTTTAAGACTGATCCCCCAATCAGCCGTCCAAGAGCTTCCCACTGACTTGCGAGAGGCACACCGCTTCCAGGGTCTCGTTACCTCGGGTGTCGTGTGTGTCTTGCCTTAGCGAACCTGTCCCTTTTTATCCCCCTGCTGGGGTATCGCCTGTCCATCACTTCAAACAGTTCAGGGTTCAAAGGGGGAGCCGCTCTTGACAGCTCTCCATCCCGTCCCTTCATTACACATCCCCAGACGCTGCTCCATTGTTCCTTATCTCTCCCTCCCCTGAGGACAGGTTGCAGACCAACTGCTGATGCCACTGATGCTAGCCCAGGCCAGCAAACATCTTAATTTATGTGTATTCTTGTCACACTTCCCGCCTTTAAGGATTTTTACCGGGGTAAAAATTACAAACATGAATACATTATTTGATACACACAAATATACATCTTTATCAGCTATTTGGCTAATACAGAGAATTTGAAGTTGTCAGCACCTTGACAGACAGTCATCACATTTTCTGTTCCTTTTATATGTGTTATTAATAATCCCTTAGACCAGGCTCCAACTCAGCAAACTTCATAGTGGCCAAAAACACTGATGAATTGCGATCAATGTAACCTCTCATTTGGTTTTGTCCCGGACCACAATAACAAGGGTTGTCCCATTCCGACTCAGTTTTCTCTCGCAAGGACTTAGTAGGAGGGGGAGGGGTAGTGACCGCAGAGTTATTGCAAAACTTCCTACAGTACCCCACCTTCTCCAAGAGCCTTCTGAGGGCCCTCTTGTCTGTCGGGGTTGGAATGTCAGCGATAGCCTGCACTGTAGCTTGCATCGCTGCCAGCTGCCCGTGTCACCACAATTCCCAGGTAAGTGACCTTTGCGTGGCCAAACTCATTTTTTTCAAGGTTTACTATCAAGCTGGCTTCAGACAGCCGTATTAAATTGCCAATACACACCTCTGTGTTCATCAGCCCTTTAGTCACTGAATTACTCATTATATATGAATGTTGTTTACTAGGCTGACCTATTGTAACAGACACCACCCAACATCCCAGTTCTTTGCATCGCCTCGGGACAATCAAACACGCGGGTGCGAGTCGTTTAATTACTTCTAAAGAGTCGCTTTGTTCGGGGATTAAGGGAGAGACCTTATCAGTAGACCTGGCCAAAACAATAGCCTTCTCCCATCTGATCGATCCCATACTAATCTTTTCAAAATGTTTTTTTTCTCTTTTCAGGGGGCCCCTAGCTTCATTGATTTCCACGCTAACCCCGACTAAGTTTGTTAGCATATCAAAAGCCTGTGACCGTCTCAGTTCGCGTTGGTCATGATCAATAACATCCTTCCCCCTGGGCAGCCGGTAAACCTCTTTCATGATTCCACCAACTGTTTCCTCCAGCACCGCAAAATGTCCACCGGGGGGTACCTTGTGGGCCATGTTAAAAACCTCATCCCCATAATTCTTTTGCACCACCCCCCACTCCTCATCTGTGGGTACTGTACTTGATTTCCCTTTTTTCCTTAGTACTTCCTCCTCCACACAATAGCCTACTAGTTCCTTTGTTAAAGTTGTGTCAGAGAGAGCTGTCTCTGCCAGAACCATCAGCCCCTCATCTCGCTCCCGCGTCTGCACAAATTCTTTCCTGGCTAATGCTACGTCTGTCCCAGCTCCCTCACTACACTCCTCCTTTTCATTTTCTACCCCCTTCTCGTACAAGGTTGGCAGAAACGTTTCAGCTAAATTTACCACCGCAGTCCCGTGATGAACCTGTGAGTCCATGGGCGGAGCCTCAATGCTGGCAGGCTGACCTGTCAATCTCACGACTGGGAACACGATTCCCCTGGCGAGGTCATTACCGAGCAAGACTTCCACGCCTTTCATCGGTAATTCGGACCTCACCCCGATCGTGACTAGTCCAGAGACCAGGTTGCTTTGTAAGTGTATCTGGTGCAAAGGGACTGACTCTGTCCCTTCCCCAACACCTTTGACCTCTACCTCCCCAGTCTGGGTCTCTGAGCTAAACTCTAATACACTCTTCAGTATTAGTGACTGACACACTCCCGTGTCTCTCCAGATCCGCACTGGAACTGGTTTTAACCCCTCCTTCACTGACACCAGTCCGGCCGAGATAAACCTCTCGCGCCCTTCCTGAACTTTGGCAGACCTGTCCTTCCCTAGCGGTTCGCTTAACAGCTCGATACAGCCAGTCAAAGTCACCGTTTTTCCTTTTCCCGTCTCCTTCTTTGGGGCAAAGCACCTGGACGCAAAGTGTCCGACTTTCCCGCTATTATAACAGACGACCCCAGGAGACTTCCTGCCAGACTGCTCCCGGTCTACCTTATCCTTCTCACTAGTCCCTGGTTTACTTTCTGACTTATCTGGCGGACTCTCCCCGCCGTCCTGACTACCCTTCTGGTAGCCATTACTCGGGGCAAACTTCATTTTATGCGTCAACACATACTCATCCGCTAACTTAGCAGTTGCGGCTAACGTGGCTGCCTCTTTCTCATCGAGGTAGGGTCTCATACCCTCAGGGACACAACCTTTAAACTGCTCAATCAGGATCAGCTGCAGCAGTCTGTCATAATCCCCCTCTACCCCCTTCGAGGCACACCAATGCTCACAATACGTCTGCATCTCACGGGCAAACTCCAAATACGTGCGGTCCCACTGCTTCCTCGCATTCCGGAACCTCTGCCGGTATGCCTCCGGGACCAACTCATAAATCCTGAGGATGGCCTCTTTCACCACCTCATACCTCTGGGCATCTTCTGCGGACAAAACGGAGTAAACTTCTTGGGCTTTCCCTTTCGGTACACTCTGAAGTAAAACAGCCCACTTATCCCTCGGCCAGTCCTGACCTATAGCCACTTTTTTGAAATGGAGGAAGTACCGATCCACGTCGGTATCGTCAAATGGGGGAACCAGCCTAACCTCCTGGGTCACCCGGAACCCTCCACCTTGGTTTGGTACGAGCCCCTGCTCTGCCCTTAACCTTAACTTCTCCAATTCGAATTCCCTTTCCCTCTGTTTCTCCTCTCGCTGCAACTGTCTCTCTCTCTCTTTCTCTTCTCTCTCCAACTGTCTCTCTCTCTCTCTCTCTCTCTCCTGCCTTTCTAACTCTTTCTCTTTCTCCTGCCTTTCTAACTGCTTCTCTTCGTGTTCTAACTGCCGTACCCGGAACTCGTGCTCGAGTCTCAGTTTTCAAGCTGCACCTGTACCGCGTCTCCAGCAGGTTTTTCAATAGACACCACCCCCAGCTCGCCTTGGGGAAACACACCTTTAGATACATAGTGCTCTACGATAGCTCTATGTATCTCCTCTCTCCTCATTGTCGACTTCCCCTTAGCAAGATTCAACCGTTTGGCCACAGCTACCAATTCCGTTTTCCTGGCATCCTCTAATGCCTCCAAGGTCGGCGCCTTTATAAATTCCTCAGCCTCCATTTCTGCTGTTTGTCTTTTCTTTCTTTCGGGAATTTTAACCCAATCAATTTACTCCATCCCAAATTTAGTGTTCAAAATCGCGGATGAGAACCCCACTTATGTTACATACTCCGTAACTGGGTTGCCAAACCAGCAGAAATGGATCACTCAGTTGGAGTCTGGATTACTAGAACTAAGAAGTTTTATTAAAGAAACAAGCAACACAGTAATCGGAAGGATAATAAATGCAACAGTTCGGCAATGATAAACACACATGTGCACAGAATTAAGATAACAGGATCAATCAAGCTCTATCGTTGTCTAGGGGTAAATGACCAATTTCAAAGTGACACAAAAGTTCAGTCCAATTTAGTTCAGTTCGCAGTAATCGTTGCCATGGCGATGGACAATGTGGGGGGGTGGGAGAGAGAGAACGAGAACGACTGATCATTCAAAACGGCTTCCACTCACAGACCGGCGATATTGCTCACAAGCAGCTTTCGGGCGAGTCCCTTGTGGTGTCACCTGAGGTCACCGACTGTGACCCCTCCTCCAGATGCAGTCGATCCTCTGCAGTGAACCCGGCACCCAAGCAAGGGTTCCCACTGATCGTACCTTTCCACCCTGTGCATTTAAGGCTGATCCCCCGATCAGCCGTCCAAGAGCTTCCCACCGACTCGTGAGAGGTGCACTGCTTCCAGGGTCTCGTTACCTCGAGTGTCGTGTGTGCTGCCTTAGCGAACCTGTCCCTTTTTATCCCCCTGCTGGGGTATTGCCTGTCCATCACTTCAAACAGTTCAGGGTTCAAAGGGGGAGCCGCTCTAGACAGCTCTCCCTCTCTCTCTCGTCCCTTCATTACACATCTCCAGATCGCCTGTCCATCACTTCAAACAGTTCAGGGTTCAAAAGGGGAGCCGCTCCAGACAGCTCTCTCTCCCGTCCCTTCATTACACATCTCCAGACGCTGCTTCATTGTTCCTTATCTCTCCTTCCCCTGAGGACAAGTGGCAGACCAACTGCTGATGCCACTGATGCTAACCCAGGCCAGCAAACATCTTAATTTATGTGTATTCTCGTCACACCTGTTAGACCTGAGAATAGTCCAGAACACAGACAGGCCTGTTAGATCATAGACCAGTGAACATTACAGAACAGAGACAGGACTGTTAGACCATTGACGAGAGAACAGTACAGAACACAGACAGGCCCATTAGATCATAGACTAGAAAACAGTATGGAACAGAGACAGGCCTGTTTGATCATAGACCAGAGAACAGGACAGAACACAGACAGGCCTGTTTGACCATAGACCAGAGAACAGTACAGGACAGAGACAGACCTGTTAGATCTCAGACCTGTTTGGTAAACCATGTATATGTTGTAACTGGGTTAACTGTCTGGACACGCCCCTCTGCTGACTGCCCCTGTGCCTCCTCCCACAGATTCCTGAATAAAGTTGATTTTTGCCCTCCCCCTCAGTCCAGGGGCAGACACTCACCGTGGAGGTCGTATTGTACAGCGAGTAAAAGCCTTTCAGTATTTTACCCAACTTCAGTCTTTTGGAGTTATTGAAGGTGCTTCAATTTTATTCACTGTACATTTCAAAGCATGAAACATGCTCTGAGACCCGACAAGTTAGACCTCAATCCGCAAATGCCTGAAGCTGGAAACGCTTTTGAACTCTTGCTGGCCTGCTTCGAAGCGTACCTAGAGGAGATTAAAGCGACCGGCACCGTAGCAAAGCGCGGAGTTCTACTCGCCAGGGTCGGTCCATGGGTCTATTCACTGATCAGAGACCAGCCAAACTACGACGGCGCGATGAGTGCCCTCAAAGTTCAATACCTGCGGCCGATAAACAGTGTCTATGCTCGGCATCGTTTAGCGACACGGGAACAATGGCCCAGGGAATCAAGTGTTGAGTTCGTCCAGGCCCTACGGACACTCGTGCGAGCCTGCAATTGCCAGGAGCTGACAGTGGCGCAGCATGCAGAGCCCCTAGTGAGAGACGTCTTCGTCACGGGGACCAGGTCAGTGTATGTGCGCCAGTGGCTGCTGGAAAAAGCTGATCTTACCTTACATTCAGCGATCGAGCTGGCGGATATGCTGGAGGCCGCTCTGCACAACTCTGAGGCTCTGAAGGCACGCGATCCCCCAATGTCCTCGTGGGTGCCGCAGACCCCGCAACCCGCCGGCGAATCGACCTCAGCTGCCGCCAGTCGCAAGTCCGCGAATTGCTACTTCTGCGGACTCGAGAAGCACCCCTGGAAACGGTGCCCGGCTCGACAAGCTACCTGCTCCAGCTGCGGAAAGAAGGGCCACTTCGCCAAGGTCTGTAAGTCCAAACCGCGAATGGGATTGAGCAGCGCCATGTGAGAGACATGGGGGCCGCCATCTTCCCTGCATGCCGCCACCACGTGTGAGACATGGGGGCCGCCATCTTCCCTGCACGCCGCCACCACGTGCAAGACATGGGGGCGGCCATCTTGGTGCCACCTCCCACCGCCCACGACCAACGGGTGCTCACGGGGCACCCCAGCGCGCCGGACAAAGACAGCGACTCAACCCTGGCCTCCGTGACCCTCGACCAAAGTGCTCCCTACCAGCTTGCAAGGTCAATGATGGACATCCTGGTGGAGGGGTGCAGGACAAGCTGCCTTTTTGACACAGGCAGCACGGAGAGTTTTATCTGCCTGGACACGGTGCAGCATTGTGGACTCATGATACGGCCGGTGAGTCAGAGGGTCACCATGGCTTCCGAGTCATATACAACAGACATCCGGGGGGGTTGTGTAGCGACACTAGTGGTGCAGGGCACAGAATATCGAGACTTTACATTACTGGTCACCCTCAACTGTGTGCCCCTGTGCTATTGGGGCTCGACTTCCAGAGCCACCTGAAAAGTGTGACAATGGCGTATGACGGGCCCCTCCCACCAATCACGGTCGTAAATCCCCTGTTTTGTAGAGATATGTCACGTACCCCGCTACTGACCACACACCGACCCGCGCATCCCACCCAACACCATGCCAACTGCCGCACTACCGACACCACTTGCGGCCTCTCCACCCTCAGGATCCCTCCCCCACCGCTGTTCGCCAACCTGACCCCCGACTGTAAACCTGTGGCAACTAAAAGCAGGAGGTACAGCGCGGGGGACAGAGCCTTCATTAAGTCGGAGGTGCAGTGGCTGCTCAGGGAGGGGGTCATTGAGGCAAGCACAAGTCCTTGGAGGGCGCAGGTGGTCGTTGTTCGGAACAGGGAGAAGAATAGGATGGTCGTGGACTATAGCCAGACCATCAATGAGTTCACGCAGCTCGACGTATACCCTCTACCCTGCATCGCGGGTATGGTCAATCAGATAGCACAGTACAAGGTGTACTCGACCATAGACCCAAAATCCGCTTATCATCAGCTCCCCTTCTGCCGGGAGGACCGCCCTTACACTGCCTTCGAGGCGGATGGCAGGCTTTATCAATTCCTGCGCGTCCCCTTCTGTGTCACGAATGGTGTATCTGTCTTCCAGAGGGCAATGGACCGGATGGTGGACCAGTGCCAACTGAAGGCCACGTTTCTATATCTGGATAACATCACCATCTGCGGTCACGACCGGCAGGATCACGACAACAACCTCCAAAAATTTTCTCCAAGCGGCCAAAGCTTTCAATCTCACCTATAACAAGGACAAGTGTGTATTCGGGACCACCCGGCTTGCTGTCTTTGGGTGTGTCGTGGAGAATGGAGTCATTGGCCCTGACCTGACCATATGCGCCCCCTGTTGGAACTCCTTCTTCCTTTGGGTCTCTAACTACGCAGACAAGGCCCACCCCCTGGTCAAGTCCACCACATTTCCCCTCTCAGCCAAGGCCCGCACGTCCTTCAACCGCATAAAAGGGGACATTGCCAAAGCAGCATTGCATGCGGTGGATGAGGACATTCCCTTCCAAGTAGAGAGTGACACCTCTGACTTTGCGCTGGCTGCTACCCTCAACCAGGCAGGAAGACCAGTGGCGTTCTTCTCCCGTACCCTTCAAGGCCCTGAAATTCGGCACTCCGCAGTGGAGAAAGATGCCCAGGCCATAGTGGAAGCTATCAGGCACTGGAGGCACTATCCCACCGGCAAAAGGTTCACCCTGCTAACTGACCAGTGCTCAGTCGCATTTATGTTTAATAACCAACAACGGGGCAAAATCAAAAATGATAAAATTTTGAGGTGGAGAACCGAACTCTCCACCTACAACTATGACATCATGTACAGGCCTGGGAAGCTCAACGAGCCCTCCGATGCCCTATCCTGGGGAACGTGCACCAGCGCACAGATCGACCGGCTATACGCCCTACACCTTTACCACCCAGGGGTCACCTGGCTTTTCCACTTCGTGAAAGCCCGGAACCTGCCTTACTCTCTTGAGGAGATCAGGACGATGACCAGGGACTGCCAAGTCTGCGCAGAGTGCAAACCGCACTTCTACCGACCCGAAAAGGCACAACTCATCAAGGCCACCCGCCCCTTTGAGCGACTGAGTGTTGACTTTAAGGGCCCCCTTCCCTCCACTGACCACAATGTGTATTTTCTTAACGCCATCGACGAGTACTCGCGGTTCCCCTTTGCCATCCCCTGTCCCGACACCACTATCACGTCAGTTATAAAAGCCCTGCGCAAGCTCTTCACTCTGTTCGGATACCCATGCTATATCGACAGTGACAGAGGGTCCTCGTTTATGAGTGATGAGATGCGCCAATACCTACTGGCTAGGGGAATTGCAACTAGTAGGACCACGAGCTATAATCCCTGGGGGAATGGACAGGTGGAGAAGGAGAATGGTACAGTGTGGAAAGCCACACTCTTAGCCCTCAGTTCAAAGGAACTGCCGGTCTCCCACTGGCAGGAGGTCCTTCCCGAGGCACTCCACTCCATCCGCTCCCTGTTATGCACAGCCACCAATGCCACCCCTCATGAGCGGCTCTTTTCTTTTCCCAGAAGGTCGACCACTGGGACCACCCTACCAACGGGGCTAGTGCTGCTCCGGAAACATGCGAGGGGCAATAAATACTCCCAGATGGTCGAGGGGGTTCACTTACTTCGTGCGAACCCCCAGTATGCCTACATGGGCGGGAGGGCACGGTCTCCATCCGTGACCTGGCGGCCGCAGGAGCTCCGGGCCCCTACCCTGAACTCTCTGTGGTGACTATTGACCCCGTACCCACCAATGTATGTACCTACAAGACTCAGCGCACTCCAAACCCTACACAGACACCACACGACACTCCTGTACGGGGTGCAACGCACACGCACAAGGGATTAACAACGCCTAACGTGCTGGCACCTCAAGTTAGGCCGGAGCCAGCACAACCTCCGTCACTGATGCAATCACCACTGGTGCTACGTAGATCACAGCGACGGACTCGACCGCCAGATAGACTTGACCTGTAAATATACTTGTTTTAAATATTGTCAGTTACTTCACCCCGCGGGACTCTTTTTTTAAAAAAGGAGGGGTGAATGTGGTAAACCATATATATGTTGTAACTGGGTTTACTGTCTGAAGATACCCCTCTGCTGACTGCCCCTGTGGCTCCTCCCACAGATTCATGAATAAAGGTGTTTCGCCTTGCCCCTGCCCCTCAGTCCAGGGGCAGACACAGTACAGAGGTCGTATTGTACAGCGAATAAAAGCCTTTCATTATTTTACCCAACTTCAGTCTTTTGGAGTTATTGAAGGGGTTCAACCAGAGAACAGTACAGAACACAGACACAGACATCCCACCCTGCAAAAACTCATTTCAGTGAGGTAGCACCATCAATTTGCGGGAGACTTCCGGGAGAGGTGGGGTGTCTGCAATAGAGTAGCTCCTTAGCAGCTAGCCAGCTAGTTTAAATAACGTTAGCTATGCTAATGAATGAATGACGCCTGTTAAACTCACCTCAACACGTCTATTCCATTTTAACCCACCATGAGCAATAGAAAAGTCACTGTTTCAAACAGTGCAATGAGCAACACTGTCATTATTTTGACCCCTATTAGGCAGGGGTACACTTTAGTGTAGTCTGGGGTGACGTACGTTTTATATTTTTTTGAAACACTCTGCCACTCTGACTTTTTTTGGAACTCTCGCTCTTACTCTTGCTCGCTCTCTCACGCTTGCTTTCTTGCTCTTGCTCTCTCGCGCGTTCTCTCATGTTCACTCTCAAAAAAATCAATTTCTGGGACATTGTATATAATTTGCGGGCATCAGGGAGCCACTGTTAATTTGCGGGAGACTCCCAGAACTTCCGGGAGAGATGGGATGTCTGAAGACAGGCCTGTCAGACCATAGACCAGAGAACAATACAGAACAGAGACAGGCCTGTTAGACCATAGACCTGAGAACAGTACGGAGCACAGACAGGTCATTCAGCCCTGTTAGACCAGAGACCTTGCTGAACTGCTCCCACTGTTTACTGGGAATGGATGTGGAAGGTTTAAGACTTCAATCTTACTTTTCACTTTTCTCAAGGAATCATGTTCCTACACTTATGTGGTGATTTCAGATATGTGCTTTCTTCTGATTTATCTTCATATCTTCTTTCATTCATTTATATTTTCTGCTCTCCTTCACTCTGCATTATCATTCTTTTTGCCATTTGATCTCTCATGCCTTTCCTCTATCCTTTGCTTTTCTTTAGGTTGAAACCTATTTCCCTCTGCTATAGAAAAATATTTCAGAAGCACTCAGTAAGTCTGAATAAATCAGTGGAACGAGTTAACCTCTGAAGCTGTTGCTGATCTACAGGTGCTGCCTGACTAGCACTGACTGACTTAGAAAAGAGATAAAATATGGCAGCTGACAAACCCTTCTGTCCTGCAATAGCACGGTTAGACGAGAAGAAAATGCCAGGATATGCAGGTAGGCTAGATGGAAATAATTTGCACAAAATAATAAGGATTCTGAATAATTATTTCTTCAAAGAATTCACAAGGGAAAAACCAAACTACTTGCATTCCTGTAAAACAAACACTGAGGCAGGATCAGAGATTGGACACAAATTCCATGAATTTAAAACAGATAATGCCTCAGAATTAAGTGATGCGACATGCTTCACAGGATTGGTAGGTGCTTAGAATAATTATGAGCATGTCCCGGAAGACTGTAGAGACACCAATGAATAGGAAGTAAAATCAGAATCAGCTCTGCTATCACTGACTTTCGGTGAAATTTGCTGATTTATGGCAGCAATGCAGCTGTAGAGAGCAATACATAAAATTCAAAGATCAGAATAGAGAAGAAATGTGATCTAAGTGACTTCAACTGTGGAATGATTGGATGGAGTGGTTTAAATATCTCAAAAACAGCTGATGTCCTGGGATGTTCATGCCCAACAGTCTCCAGCACGGTGCTAAGAGCAAATAACATGCAGTGAACAGCAATTCTGTGGGTGTAAATGCCTTGTTAATGAGAGAGGTCAGAGGAGAATGGCCAGACTGGTTCAAACTGACAGGAAGGCAACAATATCTCAAATAACCACTCATTACAACAGTGGTGTGGAGCTGGAGGTTGTCAGGATGTGAGAACAAAATGTAACAGACAGGGGAGGGAGTCAACCATATCACCCCTCCAGCCTTCTTTGTCCTTCAGCCCACAGACGAGCTGCTCTGATCTTAGTCTACATACCCGGCTGTTGCCTGAAATGCTGAGTTGTTCTATGGAATGAAAATATGTTCAACACAGACCTGAGCAGATTCACAATTTATAAAGCAGTGTGTACAACAAGATCCATCACATGGAAACCTTTCACTGCTGTCGAATACACTTCCATTAAGCTCTGCCACAAAAAAGCAGCATCCATCATCAGAGACACGCACCACCCCGGTTATGCCCTTTCCTTGCTACTACCATTAGGCAGGAGGTGCAGGAGCCTCACCAACAGGTTCAAGAACATTTATTACCCTACAACTGTCAGGCGTTTGAACAAGCGTGGATAAATTCACTCACCACAACTCTGAACTTCCAATGACTCTTGCAACAACTCATAGTCACAGCATTACAGTGGATTCTCGCTAACTGAGCCATCGTTTCATCATGGCAGCAGCTTATTCAGGACAACTCTTAAAGAACAAAAATTAATTGAGAAATAGCCGGGATTCTCTTCGTTCACCTTGCACACTGTATCATTAACTGAGACATGATCACATTGCCGAACAGTTTCTAACCAGTGTCAGTTGAGTAGGGTGGCCTTTAGGGACTCCACGGTGCTCAGAGCAAACAGTTTTTAAATAGTGTCAGTTACATATGGTTGTATACAAAAGGCAGTGATTTTTGTCACTGATCATTGGCAAGAAATAAGTAGTAAGGCAATCATAATTGTTTTTCTCATTGTGCTTTCAAGCATTCAGGTCTGGAGATGCCAGAAACTACTGGGAGTGAAAATGAAATGATTTCATGATTTCAACAAGTTAGAAACTGTGAAGAATTTGATGGTATCGACAATTACCTCGAACGTTACAATGAAAATGAAGATTTGGAGGATAAAATCATTGAAGGCATTGCATGAAGACAGTCCATTATCTGCACTTGGTGTCTATGCTGGTTTTGTTTTACAGTCAATCAAAAGAACACAGCAGCATACAAGCGATAAATTCCTCCGTCAATAACTATTAGGAACTATTACACAGTTTTATAGTAATATAGCAATGTTTTAATTTGCTCTGTATTTCATTTGGACATAATTTGTTACTCACTTAAACAGTAGTCTTGTGGCGAACCACTTTCTAGCACCCACGAACCGGCTCACGAAACAGCGCACGCAGGCAGAGGGCCGGCCCAAAAAAGGGCACCAGGCCATCTTCACCAGGAGGGGGAAAATCCTGCGCGCGGAAAGGGTCTGGGAATATGCATTCCCCACAGCAGTCCCGCCCAGGGAGGGTGGGAACGGGAAGGCTTTAAAGCAGGCCGCGAAGTTTGAATAAATCTCTTTCATCGCAACTCCAACTCACTGACTACGTGTGGTTATTTTAGCGCTGTGTGTAGTACACCGCTGCAATTAGTGACCCCGACGGCCCAAATAATATTTGGACCAGAGATGACCGACGCCGCATCTGCTCACGCAGTTTCGTTAAAACTACCAAGCTTCTGGGCGCTGCGACCTCGTCTGTGGTTCGAACAAGCAGAAGCCCAATTCCACATTCGGCAGATAACCTCGGAGTCCACTCGCTACTACTACGTGCTGAGCTCTCTCGACCAAGAGACTGCTGCACAAGTTGAGGAGTTTATACAGTCGCCCCCGGAGAACGGCAGAGACACAGCATTCAAAGCCCTGCTCATAAGGACTTTCGGACTCTCATGGCGCGAGCGAGCACGCCGCTTAATGCACCTGGATGGTTTGGGAGACAGGCCGCCGTCGGCATTAATGAACGAGATGCTGGCCCTGGCTAAAGGACACAAACCCTGCCTCATGTTTGAGCAGGCGTTCCTAGAGCAACTGCCTGAGGACATACGCTTGCTGCTGTCCGACGCAGATTTCAGCGACCCCCGGGAGGTGGCGGCCCGAGCAGATGTGCTGTGGAATGCCAGGAAAGAGAGAGGGGTATCCGTCGCACAGACCACCAAGCCGCGTGCCCAACGGCAGACCAGACCAGGCCCGGCAGCAGAGCCTACAAAACCCGGCGACGGGAGTGAGGAGCCCAACGAACAATGGTGCTTCTACCACCAGCTGTGGGGCACAGAGGCCCGCTGCTGCAGACCACCCTGCAAATTCCCGGGAAACGCCAGGGCCAGCCGCCGCTGATGGCTACGGCGGCTGGCCATCAGGACAGCCTCCTGTACGTCTGGGACAAGCAGTCGGGACGCCGATTTTTGGTCGACACTGGAGCGGAGATCAGCATTTTACCTCCAACGAGTTACGACACCCGCAACAGAGAACCGGGACCCACTCTGAGGGCCGCAAATGGCAGCACAATACGAACCTACGGCACCCGCACGGTGCGGCTACAGTTCAGCTCCAGCCGGTTCACGTGGGACTTCACACTGGCCGCCGTGGCCCAACCACTCCTGGGGGCGGATTTTCTACGAGCCCACAGCCTGCTGGTCGACCTGCAAGGGAAGCGATTAGTCCACGCCAAGACTTTTCAAATGTTCTCCCTGGGTGAAGCCAAGTTGCCAGCCCCACACCTGGACTCCATCACGCTGTCCAACGATGAATTCACCAGGGTCCTGGTGGATTTCCCATAGTACTGACACCGCAGTTCACGGCAGCCATGCCCGGACACATAGTACAGCACCACATCCCGACCCAGGGACCACCCCTCCACGCCCGAGCTCGAAGGTTTCCCCCGGACAAGCTCCGACTGGTGAAGGAGGAGTTCAAGAAGATGGAGGAATTGGGGATCATACGACGGTCCGACAGCCCATGGGCCTCCCCGCTGCACATGGTGCCCAAGGCAACGGGGGGTTGGAGACCATGTGGTGACTACCACAGACTGAGCGAGGCTACAACGCCAGACCGCTACCCTGTGCCACACATTCAAGACTTCGCAGCAAACCTACACAGCGCAAGGATCTTTTCCAAGGTTGACCTTGTCCGGGGATACCATCAAATCCCGGTACATCCGGATGACATCCCCAAAACAGCACTCATCACCCCATTTGGACTTTTCAAATTCCTCCGAATGCTGTTTGGTCTGAAGAATGCCGCACAGACGTTCCAGCGGCTAATGGACGTGGTGGGACGCGACCTGGACTTTGCATTCATCTATTTGGACAACATCCTCATAGCCAGCAGTAGTCGTCAGAAGCATCTGTCCCACCTCCGCCAGCTCTACTCCCGCCTGAGTGAATTCGGCCTTACAATCAACCCGGCTAAATGCCAGTTCGGACTCGACACCATCAACTTCCTGGGCCACAGGATTACTAAAGACGGGGCAACCCCGCTGCGCGCCAAGGTAGACGCGGTCCGCCACTTCCCCCGACCCAACACAATCAAAGGCCTGCAGGAATTCGTGGGTATGGTGAATTTCTACCACCGTTTCCTCCCCTCAGCAGCCCGAACCATGTGCCCCCTGTTCACTCTGATGTCGGGCAAGGGCAAGGACATTACCTGGGACGAAGAGGCCGCAGCCGCTTTCGTTAAAACCAAAGAAGCCTTGGCAAACGCCGCGATGCTAGTGCACCCCAGAACGGACGTTCCTACTGCCCTCACGGTGGACGCACTATCCAGACCTACCAGACAGGCCCTGTCCCAGGGGGTGGACTGTGCAGCGCTGGCAGAGGCACAGCAGGCAGACGATGAGATCCCCAGTTACAGGACTGCAGTCTCTGGTTTGCAGCTTCAGGACCTCCCCATAGGCCCAGGTGAGAGGACTCTACTATGTGACGTGGCTACCGGCCAACCCCGCCCCGTCGTCCCGGCAGCCTGGCGCTGGCGGGTTTTCCAATCCAGTCACAACTTAGCGCACCCCTCCATCAGGACCACCGTCCGGCTGGTTGCCAACAGGTTCGTGTGGCATGGACTTTGTAAACAGGTCAGCGAATGGGCCAAAACGTGCATGCAGTGCCAAACGGCCAAGGTGCAGCGGCACACCAAGGCTCCGACGCAGAAGTTCGCCGGAGGTTCGACCACATCCATGTGGATATCGTGGGGCCCCTGCCAGTGTCACGAGGAGCGCGGTACCTCCTAACTATGATAGACCGGTTCACCAGATGGCCAGAGGCAGTCTCGCTCACCAACACCACCTCCGATTCCTGCGCCCGAGCACTGATCGCAACCTGGGTAGCACGCTTCGCGGTACCAGCCCACATTACCTCCAACAGGGGCGCCCAGTTCACCTCCAGACTGTGGTCAGCTATGGCCAGTCTGTTGGGAACACAGCTACACCACACAACTGCCTATCACCCACAGTCGAACGGACTAGTGGAGCGTTTCCACCGTCACCTGAAGTCGGCTCTCATGGCCCGCCTGGAGGGGCCTAACTGGGTGGATGAACTTCCCTGGGTCCTGCTCGGAATCCGCACGGCGCCCAAGGAGGATCTGCACACCTCGTCGGCTGAGTTGGTGTGTGGCGCGCCCCTGGTCGTCCCAGGAGAGTTCATACCAGTCCCAAGGGGGCAAGAGGAAGAACCCACAGCAGTCCTGGACAGACTATGGGAGAGGCTCGGTAACCTGGCCCCCATCCCCACTTCACAGCACGGACAGAGCCTGACCTGCGTACCCAAAGACCTGCAGAACTGTAAATTTCTTTTTGTACGACGGGGCAGACACCGGGCACCGCTACAGCGGCCCTACGAGGGACCGTTTAAGGTGATCAGGAACAACGGGTCCACGTTCGTGCTGGACATTGGGGGGAGAGAGGAGGTTTTCACGGTGGACCAACTCAAAATGGCCCATGTGGACTTGGCGCAGGCGGTCCAGACTCAGACACCGCGGTGCAGGGGCAGACCCCCCAAACAGAGGCCGATCCAGACTGTGGACATTGGGGGAGGTATCGCCGGTTCTGGGGGGGGGTTATGTGGCAACCCATTTTCTAGCACCCACAAACCGGCTCACAACAGCACACGCAGGCAGAGGGCCGGCCCCAAAAGGGGCGCCAGGCCATCTTCACCAGCAGGGGGAAAATCCCGCGCGCGGAAAGGGTCTGGGAATATGCATCCCCCACAGCAGTCCCGCCCAGGGAGCGCAGGAACGGGAAGGCTTTAAAGCAGGCCACGAAGTTTGAATAAATCTCTTTCATCGCAACTCCAACTCACCGACTCCGTGTGGTTATTCTAGCGCTGTGTGCAGCACATCGCTACAGTCTGTCTTTTTTATACTTTATTATCTATTTCCATGGGGGTTCAGCTATTTGGAGCAGCCACTTAATTTGGCCAAAAAGCATTGATCTCAAGATGTCCTAATTAACTGCACTTTTATCGACAGTGTTTTTATTTTCACATCTGGTCTTCCTGTGTACATTGACAATCTTTGCCTGTTTATGTACAGTGTTTTTGTAAAATTCTGTTGTATTTCATTTTTCCTGTAAATACCTGTAATTCCTGTAAATTCCTGTAGAAGAATATGAATTTCAAGGTAGTATATGGTAATATATATGTATCTTGATAATAAATTTAATTCAATCTTTGAATTCATTGAGGTAGAGAATTCTGAAAGAATAAACCTAAATGAATGATTATTTACCCTGAGAGTTATAATCCCTCCTTGAGGGGAAACATTTCAACATCTTGCCAAGCCCTCTCAGAACCTTACATGCTTCAAACAGATCTGTTCTTATTCTTCTAAGTTGCAATCGTTAAAATCTAATCTCCTCGAGTCAGCCTATCTCCTACATCCCAGAAATCAAGCTCCATTCAACTGATTCTAATGCCTAACTAAGGAAACCAGAATTATATGCAGTACTTCACATGTTGTGTCAAGGATGTGATTCTGAGGCTTTATAAGGCACTGGTGAGGTCTCAACTCGAGTATTGTGAACGGTTTAGGGCTCCTCATCTTAGAAAAGATGTGCTGGCATTGGAGAGGGTCCAGAGGACGTTCATAAGGATGACTGCAGGAATGAAAGGGCTATCATAAGAGGAAGATTTGATGGCTCTGGGTCTGAACTTGCTGGAATCCAGGAGGATGAGGGGGGATCTCATTAAAACCTTTCAAATGTTGAAAGGCCTGGACAGAGTAAATGTGGAAAGGATGCTTTCCATACTGGGATAATCTAGGACAAGTGCGTACAGCCTCAGGATAGAGGGGGTACTCTTTCAAAACAGAGATGTGGAGAAATTTCTTTTGACAAAGGGTGGTGAATTTGTGGAATTTGTTGCCACATGCAGCTCTGGAGGCCAGGTCATTGGGTGTATTTAAGGCAGAGATTGATAGGTTCTTGATTGGACATGGCATCAAAGGTTATGGGGAGAAGACTGAGAACTATGGGGAGTAGAGGTAGCCCAAGAAATTATAGACCAGTGAGTCTTACTTCAGTGGTTGGTAAGTTGATGGAGAAGATCCTGAGAGGCAGGATTTATGAACATTTGGAGAGGTATAATATGATTAGGAATAGTCAGCATGGCTTTGTCAAGGGCAGGTCGTGCCTTACGAGCCTGATTGAATTTTTTGAGGATGTGACTAAACACATTGATGAAGGAAGAGCAGTAGATGTAGCGTATATGGATTTCAGCAAGGTATTTGATAAGGTACCCCATGCAAGGCTTATTGAGAAAGGAAGGAGGCATGGGATCCAAGGGGACATTGCTTTGTGGATCCAGAACTGGCTTGCCCACAGAAGGCAAAGAGTGGTTGTAGATGGGTCATATTCTGCATGGTGGTCGGTCACCAGTGGAGCGCCTCAGGGATCCGTTCTGGGTCCCCTACTCTGTGTGATTTTTATCAATGACCTGGATGAGGAAGTGGAGGAATGGGTTAGTAAGTTTGCTGATGACAAAAAGGTTGGGGGTGTTGTGGATAGTGAGGAGGGCTGTCAGAGGTTACAGTGGGACATTGATAGGATGCAAAACTGGGCTGAGAAGTGGCAGATGGAGTTCAACCCGGATAAGTGTGAAGTGGTTCATTTTGGTAGGTCAAATATGATGATAGAATAAGTATTAATGGTAAGACTCTTGGCAGTGTGGAGGATCAGAGGGATCTTGGGGTCTGAGTCCATAGAACGCTCAAAGCAGCTGCGCAGGTTGACTCTGTGATTAAGAAGGCATACGGTGTATTGGCCTTCATCAACCTTGGAACTGAATTTAGGAGCCGAGAGGTAATGTTGCAGCTATATAGGACCCTGGTCAGACCCCACTTGGAGTACTGTGCTCAGTTCTGGTTGCCTCACTACAGGAAGGATGTGGAAACCATAGAAAGGATACAGAGGAGACTTACAAGGATGTTCAAGCAACACACATCAAAAGTGCTGGTGAACCCAGCAGGCCAGGCAGCATCTATACAAAGAGGCACAGTCGATGTTTCGGGCCGAGACCCTTCGTCAGGACTAGAGGTACAGTTGACGTCTGGGCCCGAAACGTCGACTGTACCTCTTCGTATAGCTGCTGCCTGGCCTACTGCATTCCACCAGCGTTTTGTCTGTGTTGCTTGAAATTCCAGCACCTGCAGATTTCCTCATGTTTACAAGGATGTTGCCTGGATTGGGGAGCATGCCTTATGAAAACAGGTTGAGTGAACTCGGCATTTTCTCCTTGGAGCGACGGAGGATGAGAGGTGACCTGATAGAGGTGTATAAGATGATGAGAGGATTGAGAGGATAGTCAGAGGCTTTTTCCCAGGGCTGAAATGGCTGCCACAAGAGGGCACAGGTTTAAGGTGTTTGAGAGTAGGTACAGAGGAGATGTCGGGGTAAGTTTTTTACCCAGAGAGTGGTGAGTGTGTGTAATGGGCTGCCGGCGACAGTGGTAGAGGCGGATATGGTAGGGTCTTTTAAGAGACTTTTGGAGAGAAAAATAGAAGGCTATGGGTAACTCTAGTAATTTCTCAGTGAAGAACATGTTCGGCACAGCTTTGTGGGCCGAAGGGCCTGTATTGTGCTGTAGGTTTTCTATGTTTCTAACTGGCGTTGAGAAGGAGATAAAAAAAAAGGATCAGCCATGATTGAATGGCAGAGCAGACTAGCTGGGCTAGATGGGCTAGATGGGCTAGATGGACTAATTCTCCTCCTACATCTTATGGTCTTACGGTCTCAGTAATGCTCTATACACATGTAAAACTTCCCCACATGTTTGCAATATTCCCTCTGCAACAAAATTAAACCTACTTGTGATTTATTTAGCATACTTCCATGGAAACTTTGTGTATTTCACATTCGTGGGTGTGCATGTCACATTGTGCCGAAGAATTATATAATCCCTCTACATCGATACACCGTGGTGGAAGTGGTTAAAAGATACAAATTTAACTCTCACAAAGGCACATGCAGAATTTAAATTCAATCCATAAACTGACATTAAAAAATCCTTTGTAATGACAACTACAAAACAATGGAATTATTGCAAAAACCAAAGCATCAGGTTCACTATTGTCTTCCAAGGAAGGACATTTGCCAGTCCTACATGTGATTTCAGAATGATCAATGTGATTGACTCTTAAAAGTCCCAGGCTTGGCTAATAAAGCCACTCCATTCAAGGACTTTTAGGATGGGCAATCATAGCCTTTCCAGTGTCAGACTGACCTGCAAAATTAATGAAATTTTTAAGTATTTTTTGTAAACTTCCCACCAAATGTAAGGATTCCCTCACAGAATGTTCTATATGTCAAATGTTTGCTCATTGTCAAAGCTATCTGTTGTGTTTGACATTGAGGGAGAGTGCAGGACACACGAAGAACTGCCGTAGGAATAACTATCAACTACCACTACATCTCCCTTCTCGAAAAAAGTCAAAAGCTAAATATGAGATTTGTTTGATGAAGGAACGATGATGTCTTTTAGTCAAGTAGTACAGAAATTTAACATACCCAACAAGGATCTTTTTTGTTTCTTTCAGATAAGAGATTATATACAGAGAAAAACATCATTGTTAACTGATTTCTATAGCTGGGAAGGGTCTGGGAGGAACAGCTGGGAGTAGAAATTACAGCTGAAACATGGGAAGACATCTGTGATAATGCAAAGGAGATTTCAGTTTATAATAGTCCTAAAGCATTGCAACTCAAAATTCTGCATAGAGCCCATCTGACTCCAGATCGTCTCTCGAAATTTAAGACAGGGGTTTCTCCAATATGTTCTAAATGCAAAGTAAATACTGGAACTTTCACCCACTGTTTTTGGACTTGTCCCAAACTTCAGGCATACTGGAGTGATATTTTGGGTGAAATGGAAAAGATTCTGAAGATGGAGCTTGAACTGGAACAATAGAGCCATACATTACAGCACAGAAACAGGCCTTTTGGCCCTTCTTGGCTGTGCTGAACCATTTTTCTTCCTAGTCCCACTGACCTGCACCTGAACCATATCCCTCCATACACCTCTCATCCATGTACCTGTCCAAGTTTTTCTTAAATGTTAAAAGTGAGCCTGCATTTATCACTTCATCTGGCAGCTCATTCCACTCTCTGTGTGAAGAAGCCCCACCAATATTCCCTTTAAACTTTTCCCCCTTCTCCGTTAACCCATGTCCTCTGTGTTTTTTCTCCCCTTGCCTCAGTGGAAAAAGCCCGCTTGCATTCACTCTATATATACCCATCATAATTTTATATACCTCTATCAAATCTCCCCTCATTCTTCTATGCTCCAGGGCATAAAGTCCTAACCTATTCAACCTTTCTCTGTAATTCAGTTTCCAGCAACATCCTTGTAAACCTTCTCTGCACTCTTTCAACCTTATTTATATCCTTCATGTAATTTGGTGACCAAAACTGCACACAATACTCCAAATTCGGCCTCACCAATGCCTTATACAACCTCACCATAACATTCCAACTCTTATACTCAATTCTTTGATATATAAAGCCCAATGTACCAAAAGCTCTCTTTATGACCCTATCTACCTGTGACACCACTTTTAGGGAATTTTGTATCTGTATTCCCTGATCCCTCTGTTCTACTGCACTCCTCAGTGCCCTACCATTTACCTTGTATGTTCTACCTTGGTTTGTCCTTCCAAAGTGCAATACCTCACACTTGTCTGTATTAAACTCCATCCAGTGTCTTTTCTCTTACACAGCAGTCGTATTATTAATACACATCAGAAAAAAAACTTTTTAACATCCTGACTTTTTGTAGGAGGAAGAACATTTTACTTTGTTGGATATCCAATAAGGCCCCTGGACTTTTTGGTTGGTGTAAATTAATCATGGGATACATTCCTTTGGACTTTTTGACATGTATGGTACACTCAAAAGCAAATCAACACTCACAACACGCAGGAGGAACTCAGCAGGTCGGGCAGCATCTGTGGAAAAGATTGGTCGACGTTTCGGGCCGGAACCCTTCGTCAGGACCCCAAAAAAAATAGTTTTCATAAAACATGGCAACCTTTTCTGCAGTATATGGATGTAAACCTGTCTGCTCTACGAATAAGGGCTTTTGAATAGGATGTTGAGGTGATGTCTATATTTTGATGGAAGTGTTCTGATACCTGATATCTGTGAGGGGAAGAAAGGTAAATGTAAGTGTATCTGGAACTTGAAAGTTTTGTCATGCTGAGCAAAAAAAAATAATTAAATTAAAAAAAAACAGGTATGTACTTCTGTCTAGAGAACAGCTTTGAAATGATAGTCACCAAAATTGAGCAATTCAGTTCATTTTATCCATACCACATAACTTAAGCACCTTACATAAACAGAAAATATAATTGTAAACACACTCTCTCTCTCTCTCTCACTTTGTTTTCTTTTTTTCACCAATTCCTTTTCTTTTTAAGAACAGTCTCATTTTGGGAAAAGCTTTCAATCTTAGAACTCTTTTTTTAAAACACTAAATCTAACCGAGACTCTGTTAGTTGATCTAACAGGGGAAAGTCACAGTGGTCTGGTCTCAGGCACTGATTCTGGCTCTGTGAATCTGAACGAAAAGTGGGAGAAGAGGCATGCTACTGTTATAGAGGATTTCTTAGTTAGGGGAATGGACAGAAGGTTCTGTGGGCGAGAACAAGATTTCCACATGATATGTTGTTTCCCAGGTGCCAGGGCTGGGGACATCTCAGATCGAGTCCTCGGTATTCTTAAGTGGGAGGGTGAACAGCCAGAGGTCGTGGTCCTTGTAGATACCGATGAGATAGGTAGGACAAATAAAGAGGTTCTGCAGAGGGAGTACAGGGAGTAAGGTGCTAATTTAAAGGGCAGGACCTCCAGGGTTGTGATGTCAGGATTACTACCCGTTCCACGTGCTGGTAAGGCCAGAGCTAGGAAGATTGCTCTCTTCCATGGAAGGTGGGACCTATACAGAAGGGTTGACTTGCACCTGAACCACAGGCAGACTACTATCCTAGCGGAAGGTTTGTTAATGCTGTATAGCTTAAGCTAGAGTTACAGGAGGATGGGAACCAGAATGTCAGAATAGTTAGTGGAGAGATTATGGAGGTAGATGTTGATAAGACCTCAGACAAAGTTAGGAATTGAAAGGTTGAGCATGGTGTGACTAGCGTCCTGATTTGCATATACTTCAATAAAAGAAGTATCGTAGGAAAGGCGGATGAGCTCAGGGCATGGATCAACACCTGGAATTATGGGGTTGTAGCCATTAGTGAGAGCTGGTTGCAGGAGGGGCAGGACTGGCAGCTCACTAGTCCAGGATTCTGTTGTTTCAGATGTGACAGAATGGGAGGGATTAATAGAGGAGAGGTGGTGTTACTAGTCAGAGAAAATATCACGGCAGTGCTCTGTCAGCACAGACTGGAAAACTTGGCTTGTGAGGCATTTTAGGTGGAAATCAGAAATAAGAAAGGTATGACCACATTAATAGAGCTAAATTATAGACCATCCAATAGTCCAAGGAATTTAGAGGAACAAATTTGTGAAGAGATCGCAGACTGTTGCAAGAAACATGAGGTTGATACGGTAGGTGATTTTAACTTTCCACATATTGACTGGGCATCCCATAGTGCAAAAGGACTGTATGGGATAGAGTCTGCAAGTGTGTTCAGGAATGATTCCTTCTTCAGCACCTAGAAGTCCCAATGAAGGACGTGTGATATTTGATCTGCTATTCAGGAATGAGACAGGACAGGTGACAGAAATACATGTAGGGAAACACTTTGCATCCAGTGACCACTATGCCACTAGTTTCAAAGCAAATATGCAAAGAAATAGGTCTGAGATACTAAATTGGAAAAAGGTCAATTTTGATGCTATCAGAAATGATCTGGCAAGTGTGGATTAGGACAGTCTGTTTTCAGGAACAGATGTACTTGGTAAGTGGGAGGCCTTCAAAAATGAAATGTTGAGAGCACAAAACCAGTATGTGCCTGTCAGAGTAAAAGGTAAAGATAGCAAGCGTAGGGAACCTTGGTTTTCAAGAGATATGGAGAACCTGGAAAGGAGGTGCATAGCAGGTATTGGCAAGTAGGAATAAATAAGATGCGAATGAAGTGTAAGAAATGCAAGAGAACACTTAAGAAAGAAACCAGAAAGGCATTCTGGTCACCTCACTATAGTAAGGTTGTCAATACTATAGAAAGAGTGCAAAGGAGATTTACAAGAATATTACCTGGATTGGAGAGCGTGCCTTATGAGAATAGGTTGATTGAACTTGGCCTTTGCTCCTTGGAGCAACAAAGGATGAGAGGTGACCTGATAGAGATGTATAAGATGATGAGGGGCATTGATCGTGTGGATAATCGGAGGCTTTTTCCCAGGGTTGAGATGGCTAACACAATGGGGCATATTTTTAAAGTGCTTGGAAGCTGGTGCAAGGGAGATGTCAGAGGTAAGTTTTTCACACAGAGAGTGGTGGGTGTGTGGAATGCACTGCCAGTGATGGTGGTGGAGGCAGATGCAATTGGGTCTTTTTAGAGACTCTTAGATAGATACATGGAGCATAGAAAAATAGAGGGCTCTGTGGAAGGGAAATTCTAGGCAGTTTCCAGAGTAGGTTACACAGTCGGCATAACATTGTGGGCCAAAGGGCCTGTAATGTGCTGTAGATTTCTATGTTCTATGTTCTAATAGAAGGCATGAAGTTGCTCTAGCAGGTGAGGTGAAGGAAAATCCTCAGAGATTCTACACATATGTTAACAGCAAACATATTGCTAGGGACAAAGCTGGTCGTCTTGAAGACCAGAATAGTAATCCAGGTGTGGAGCCAAAACAGATGGGGGAGATCTTAAATGCATTCTTTGCATCTGTATTTACTCAGGAAATGGATACAGATTCAATCGAAGTGAGACAAAGCGATATCAACTTCATGGACCCTGTACATGTTACAGAGGAGGAGGTGTTTGCTACCATGAGGCAAGTTAGGGTGGACAAATCCCCAGGGCCTGACAAGGTGTTCCCTCAGACCCTAGAGAAAACAAATGCAGAAATTACTGGGACCCTAGAAGAGATATTTAAACCATCCTTAGCGACAGGAGAGGTACTAGAGGATTGGATGATAGCCAATGTTGTTCAGCTGTTTCAAAAAAGATCTAAACAGAAACATGCAAATTATAGACTGGCGAGTCTGACATCTGTTGTGGGAAAGTTATTGGAAGGTATTCAAAGGGACTGGATGCAATAGTATTTGGATAGACATAGACTGATTAAGGATAGTCAGCATGGCTTCGTGTCCAGTAGCTCATGTATAACCAATCTTAAAAAATTTTTCGAGGCAGTTACGAGGAAAGTGGATGAAGGCAAAGCAGAGGATGTTGTCTGCAAGGCATTCGACAAGGTCCCACGTGGGAGGCTGCTGAAGAAGGTTCATTCGCTGGGCATTCGGAATGAGGTAGTAAATTGGATTAGACATTGACTTTGTGGAAGAAGCCAGAGTGGTCATAGAGGGCTGACTCTCTCACTGGACGCCTGTGACTAGTGGTGTCCTGCAGCGATCAGCGCAAGGTCCTTTGTTGTTTGTCATCTATATCAATGATCTGGATGACAATGTAGTTAACTGGTTCGGTAAATTTGTGGATACTCGAAGATTGGGGTGTAGTGAACTAGTGAGGAAGGTTATCATGGCTTGCAGGTGGATCTGCATTTGCTGGAAAAATGGGCTACAAGATGGCAGATGGAATTTAATGCAGACAAGTGTGAAGTTTTGCACTTTGGTAGGACCAACTCAGACAGGTCTTACACAGTGACGATAGGGCACTGAGGAATGTGGTAGAAAAAAGGGATCTGCGGATACAAGGACATAATTCGTTGAAATTTGCGTCACGGGTAGATAGGGCCTTCATAAGTCAATGTATTAAGTACAGAAGATGGGATGTGATGTTGAGGCTGTAAAGGACATTGATGAGACCTAATTTAGAGTACTGTGTGCAGTGTTGATCACCTACCTACAGAAGAGATGTAAGCAAGGTTGAAAGAGTGCTCAGAAAATTTACAAGGACATTGCTGGGCCTGGAGGACCTGAATTATAAGGAAAGATTGCATAGGTTGGGATTGTGTTCTTTAGAACGTAGATGATTGAAAGGAGATATGATACAGGTATACAAAATTATGAGGAGTATAGACAGGGTGAATTCAAGCAGGTGTTTTCCATTGAAGTTGGTGGGACTACATCATGGATTAGTGGTGAAGGGTTAGAAGTTTAACGGGAACATGAGGGAGAACTTCTTGACTCAGAGGCTTGTGAGAGTGTGGAATGAGTTGCCTGTACAAATGGTCCATGCGAGCTCAATTTCAATGTTTACGAGAAGTTTGGATAGGTCCATGGATAGTCGGGATACAAAGGGCTATGGTCCTGGTGCAGGTTAAATAGTTTTCAGCATTGACTTGATGGGCTGAAGGACCAGTTTCTGTGCTGTGCTTCTCTATGACTCGATGACTCTATCTACCTATACTGAATAGATGACTCTATTCAGGGTATCCAACCTGAACACTCCAACAAAGGGAAAGGATTATTCTGCCTCTTCAGTTACTTGCCCTCAGGCAAAGGAGTATATCTCTGTGGTGAGACAGAAAAATTACCTGATCTGGTTTAGATTCCTGGAAGTTATAGAGTGGATGAAGATTTTGAACACCTCAGGTAAGTGGTCCTCAGCATAAGTCCACTCTATTTTGTTCTTTACCTTCTGGAGATGGAACGTGCACGAAAACATACCTGTTCCACTTGATTCCACCTTGTGATGTTCTGATCACAAACAATCGTGGTGCCCCCTGCTGGACAGTTGTTCCTTTGCTGAGCTGGTTTGAAGCCCAAACAACTTAACCATTCCTGGGCAGTGACAAAGATTTTGCTCTGGGTTGGAGATCATGCATGCCCTTCGCTTTCTCATGCTTTGTTGTCTCGACAGCTTGCACTTGTCTAAGTGAGATTGAAGTAAGTGAGGTTAAAGAAGGGAAGGAGGAATGGGCAGGCTTGTTCTCAGTCTCCGGTCCGTTGTCAGCTCTGATGGACTGTAGCCATTCACAAGAGATGAGGAACGATAAGCTAGCAGAGCTTCGTAGAGGCTTTTTGCCTTCAGCAGGAGACTTCTAACAGTTTGCAATGCTCTTTCCGCTTCTCCATTTGCCTGTGGGTACTGTGGACTACTTGTCCGGTGTTTGAGCACATAATCCCCAACAAAGGCTTTGAATTCTGAGCAGCTCAATTGTGGACCATTGTCTGACACTGGTATGTAGAGGACAACCTGGACACTTCAATATTCCGTGAATAATAATGCACAATGTGAAGATATTTCCCTCTTTTCACCTCAAAACTGTTCGCCATGGAAAGTCTGGAAATTCTGTAGGACAAAGAGGTTCAGCATGATTCTTGTACAGTTTTCTGCATGCTTCACATTACTTTGCATAAACTTGCAGATGCATACTCACATGGATTGCCTTGATCTTAGGCAACATTTTTCGAAGCCTTGACACCCTTGGAGGATTTGATTGATAATTTTGGTGTTTATAGAAGCAGGGTTCCATCAAGAATGGTGTGTTTGTCTCTTTCAAGCCAGTAAGGTCAGAGTTCATGAGTTCCTTTTGGAACAGCTTGCTGTCCACACTCACAGTATTGCATGACCTTGTTGCAGGTTTAGTTCTTTCTCAAATCAATGTGAATTTTGTCCTGTTAACTTTGTGATTCAGGAAAGCTTTCAGGTACCTGAGCTAAGTAGTTGTTGATATCTTCCATGAGGGTGGAGTCAGCTTCTGTCCATTTGCTTTTGCATGGCAACCATGTCAGAGTGTCTTGTGTTTTGAAAAATTTGCCAGTTACATATTTAATGTCATAACAGTATCGCATAAGCCTCATCCTGAATCGACATGGAGGTAAATCATCCAAGTGTTTTGAGCTGAGGAGGCTGAAATGTGGCTTATGATCTGTTTCAAGTAGGAATTTATTTCCCATCAGGTAGCAGTTGAAGTGTTCACAAACCCACACGAGAGCCAGCATCCCCTTTTGACTTGGGCACTTTACTGTTCAGTAGGTGTCAGTGCGCTTAATGCATATCACTGGTTTCCATACACCACTGCAGTTTTCCATGAGCACTCCCCCTAGGCCAAAGGAAGAGGTGTCTGCTGAAACCTTGGTTGCTTTATTTGGATAAAGAACACCAATGTTGGCGGAAAGATAAGCTCTGCTTTAAGTGATGAGAATACCTTGTTGTGGTGCGTCCCAGGTCCAAACATTTCTCTGGGAGAGGTGGTCACATATTGGCTTTGTTTTCTGTGTCAAATCTAGAATGCACTTCCCCAGCTGGTTTGCCATACCAAGGAAGCTGCTGATTTCTGATACACTCACAGTTTGTTCTGTTTTCTGAACTTCTGCCAGTTTGTTGGAATCTGGTCGCACTTCCTCTAAAGACAGCTGGTGGCCTAACAACGTCACCTCCAACTTTGCAGATTCACGTTTCTTTTTGTTTAGGGTGATTCCAGCCTGTTTCAGTTTCTCCAAGGCAGCTTCCACTCTTTTGTCATGTTCCTCACATGAGTCTCCAAAGATGAGATTATCATCCATGAGGGAGAGTACTCTTTCCATTCCCTCCAAAATTTGGTTCATCCTCGCCTGAAAGAGTTCAGGGGCTGATGAGATACTAAAAGGGTGTCTTTTGAAGGCATAGTGTTCATATACATATATATATATATATATTTATAAAGGAATCAGGCGGTATGGAGGGAAGGCTGGTGCAGGGTTCTGAGTTGGATGATCAGCCATGATCATACTGAATGGCGGTGCAGGCTCGAAGAGCCGAATGGCCTACTCCTGCACCTATTTTCTATGTTTCTATATGTTTTTATATGGTGTGATAAAGGTTATGGGATTCTGTAATTCAAGAGGTAAACGGATCTGCCAGAACCCTGAGTTTGCGTCTAGTTTGGTAAAAATCTTTGCTCCACCCAGCATACCCAATGTGTGCTCAATAGATGGCAGAATAAAGTTCTCCTGTCTTACTGCATTATTCACTTTTGTTAGATTAACACAGATCTTCTCTGTACTATCTGGCTTGGAGACAGGAACAATGCCCGCACACCAGACAGTAAGCCCATTCACTCTAGTTATGATTTCAGCCACCTCCATTCTCTCAAATTCAGCTTTGACTTTGTTCATCAATGGGACTGGTATATGTCTCAGTGTGGTCAGAGAGTCTGTGTCACTCCTGGGCTCAGTTGGATAAGGTACTCTTGTTTCTGTACCTTCAACCCTGTGAACAACTCTAGGTACTTCTCCTGCCACTGAACATTGTTCAGTAAATCCCACCTTCAGCTTATCAATGGCATGTCATCCCAGCAGTGGTGAGAGGAGATTCTAAACAGCATGGACGTCCTCTTTTAACTTTTTCTTATTTTTACGGATGGAAGTAGTAAACATTCCTTTCACAGCGAACTTATCTTTCCCTGGTCCCATGAGCACTTTCTTTGTTGGGTTTAGTGTAATGCCCGTTCTCTTTACCAGTTTTGTGAACAGGCATTCAGGGATGGGTGTGACAATGTCCACTGTAAATGTCACTGCCGCATTTTGCAAATGAACTGTAGTACATCAGCCTTGTCTATTTGAATCTAAAGCCCCAGTGAAAGTTCTCTCTGTCTAAATCATGATCTTTGACCTCTTTGAAGAAATGTCTTCGAGTGACACTGGCTTTTATAATGGCCAATTCTTCTGCATTGGTGTCATTTCAATGCAGGACACAGCTCTTTTTCATGGAATGGATATTACCATATCTCCTGTAGCTGGACATTTTACCTGCTCTTTGTTTCACATGTCTGTTTTGTATGAGCTGAGCTCTACTGTCACCTTTTTCTGTAGTCTTTCTGACTGCATCTTGTTTGTACTCTTCAGTTGCTACAGCTTCTCATTCTACCCCAGCATCATATAGATAGATAGATATACTTTATTGATCCCGAGGAAAATTGGGTTTCATTACAGCCGCACCAACCAAGAATAGAACATAAATATAGCAATACAAAAACCACGAACAATCAAACAACAAAATGCAAACTATGCCAGATGGGAATAAGTCCAGGACCAGTCCTATAGGCTCAGGTTGTCTGACCCTCCACGGGAGGAGCTGCACGCTTGATGGTCACAGGCAGGAACGACCTCCCGTGCCGCCCAGTGTTGTATCTCGGTGGAATATGGCCGAATATCTGGTTCAATATCCGGTCTACAAACACATTCCTTGATTGTAGTATGACCAGGATTGCACCATCTGTTGTTAACCAGAACAGTAAGCCCCCAACTCCTTTATGCTTACCACTCTCAGTGCACTTCCGGTCAGCCCGAACGGTCTGGAAGCCGTCCATGGAGAAGTTTTGATCCGGTATGTCCTCGTGCAGCCCCGTTCCAGTGAAACACATAACACTGCACTCCCGAAATGTTCTCTGACGCCTGGCTAGCGCCGTGAACTCGTCCATTTTGTTACCCACCGAACTCATCTTCTCCATGAGTCTCTGCTGTCTCGACCCGGTCCTCTTTTCCTCAACTTTGTGATCCTCCTCTGCATCCTCTGTGTGTTTTCCTCCAGATTTCAGCAGGGGTGTCCGCCGCTCTGCTCGCTAAACCGGCCGGCATAAGCGCAGTCAGCTGGTCCCTGGAACAAACAATGCGACCATACTGCTGCCCCGCTAGTGAGACGTGTCGGAATGTAACTATTTCCAGCACTACAAACCCAAATAAAACTCTCTCTACCAGCATGTTAGAGAGGGTGCAGCTTCGACGTGTTACTGTGGAAAAAAAATACAAAAATTAACGTAAGTTAAAAAGTAAGAAGAAAGAAGTAAGAATACTGATCGGAACGGCTGTAACAGGCTGCTTGCATGACTGGCGCATGCACACTAATGTCTGATTCTGCCTGTTAATGACAAACATTCTCACTTTGCCTCACCATTGTACTATGTGAGATTTGCCTTCAGCTGAAATCTCTCTGACAACTTGGTGTGTGTAGTAGCCTGACAATATTCCTGTCGCTAATGAGCTCATCCCTCAGGTTTCCATATGTTTAGTTGTCTGACAGGGCATACAATGCTGTGATGAAGTAATTTACACTTTCAGCTTGCTCCTGTTTCCTGGAGTTGAAATCTTCCCTCTCATATCACTTTGCTTTCCTGGGAAATAGTTCCTGAATTTGTCCTGCACTGTTTTGTACTCCTTTTCCTGAGCATTTGTCTGTCCTAATCCACCCATGATGCCATCTGCTTCCTCACATGCAGTACATCAGTGTGCTTACTTGATGCTCTGAACCAATTTCCCCCAGGATCAGTAAAGTATGACTATGACTATGACTTCTGAAACCTGAGTGAGACTGAGCTTCTCTCAAAGAGCCTGAGCTTCTCTCAATGTCCCCTGGTTTAGAGAAATCAAATGTCTCAGGGGGCTTTATAAGGTAAGTAGATATAGGTACTGCAGGTATTTGCTCACTACAGTCAGGGTCATAGAGAAGTACAACACAGAAATAGGCCCTTTGGCCCATCTAGTACTTGCCAAAACTATTTAAACTCCCTACTCCCATTGACCTGCACCAGGACCATAACCTTCCATACCCCTACCAACCATGTACCCAACTAAACTTCTCTTAAACGTTGAAATCGAACTTGCATGCACCACTTGTGCTGGCCGTTCAATCCACACTCAAATGACCCTCTGAGTGAAGAAGTTTCCCCTCATGTTCCCCGTAAACTTCCTACCTTTCACCTTAATCCATGTCTTCTAGTTGTAGTCCCACCCAAACTCAGTGGAAGAAGTCTGCTTACATTTATCCTACTTATACCCCTTATAATTTTGGACCCCCCTTTCAAATCTTCTCTCAATCTTCTTGTTATAAAGAATACAGTCCTAACCTATTCAATCTCTCCTTATAACTCAGATCCTCCAGACCTGGCAATATCCTTGTGAATTTCCTCTGTACTCTTTCAATCTTGTTTACATCTTTCCCATAGGTAGGTGACCAAAACTGCACACAATACTCCAAATTAGGCCTCCATTTTCCTGTTTGTTTGTCTATTTATTATTTTATTTTTTTGGACTACAAAAGTCTTCTTTCCTCTCCCTGAGAGTTTGACTGACTTCTCTGCTTTGTCTGTGTCTCTGTGCACTTTCCCAGGCTTGTGGCCCACAGATTATTACAATACATCTACATTTGGGTGCAGCCTGAAGACAAACCTGGCCAGTTGTCAGCTCATGCTTCATGGTGCATACAATTAGCAAATAGCATAGGCAGCTTAGGTTCATAAGTCTCTGGGTGTTTTCTTAAATTTATGCAAACAAGAACAGTCTTACTGTAAATTCTTTCTTGTTGGGAATCTCACTTGGTCTGTAGTACCAATCTATCAACCACTTCTAACACCATGTTGTGTTCTGGGTTGAGGGACTGTGCAGCGCACACCCAGATGCCAGTCTTGCAGGATACTCAACTGAACTCTATTTTTAACGCTGCTCGTACAATATACAAACTCCTCCGATGTGGGAGTTATTAAATGAGTGGCATAGAAACAACACTATTAACGACCACTGCTCTATTTACACTTTGTTAACTTTTAAGCACAGCTCAAAGGTCTGGAAGGGCCTATTCTGCACTGTATCTCTAAATAGAATAAATAAAACTTATTTTCCCATCTCCTTTCTATCGTCAGCAAATTAAGTTACAACACGTAATGACAATAAGACACCGGAACAGAATTCAGCCACTCAGCACATTGATTCAGCTCTGCAATTCCATCTCTGCTGATATATTGTCACTTTCAACTCCATTTCCCTGTAACTCTTGACACCCAGACTAATCAAGAATCTATAAACCTCCAGTTAATATCTAGTCAGTGACTTGGCCTCCACCATGCAATGAAATACAGATTCACCACTCTATGGTTAAATCAATTCCTCCTCATCTCTGTTCTAAAGGGATGTCTCTCTATTCTGAGGCTGTACCCTCCAGTCCTAAACTCAACCACATCCACTCTATCTAGGCCTTTCAATATCCAGTAGGTTTCAATGTTCTAAACCCTTTCATTCTTTTAAACTCCAGCAAATACTCATCATACGGTCAATCTTTTATTCCCAGAATCATTATTGTGAACTTCCTCTGGACCTTTTCCAATGTCAGCATATACTTTCTTACATAAAGGACCCAAAACTGCTCACAATACTCCAAGTGCGGCCTCACCCAAGTCTTATAAAGCTTCAACATTACATCCCTGCTTTTATATCCTCGTCCCCTCAAAATGAATGTTAACAATGTATTTGCCTTTATTACCACAAACTCAATTGGTGAGATAACCTTTACTGAATCCAAAACAAGGACTCCCAAGTCCCTTTGCACCTCTGATGTTTGAATTTTCTCCCCATTTAGAGAATACCCTGTGTCCTTATTTCTTTGACCAAAGTGCATGATCATACAATTCTTTACATTGTCTTCCATCTGCTTGTTTCATTTCTTGTTTTAGTTCCACAGTTTCTGGCTCAGTTTCTTTGCCTATTCTCCAAGCTGTTTAATTCCTTTTGCAGACCCCCAGCTTCCTCAACACTAACTGACCCTTCTCCTATTACTTACATTGTCTACAAAACTTGGCCACAAAGTCATCAATTCCATCATCTAAATTGTTATCATATAAATATGAAAAAGTGCACCTTATTCCGACTCTTTGCGCTATGCCAGTCAGCCAATTTTCTATCTGTGCTCGTATCGTTCCTGTAATACCATGAGCTCTTATCTCGGTAAATAGCTTCATGCGCGGCACCTTGTCAAAGGCCTTCTGAAAATCAAGCTAAGTAACATCCATGGACTCTCCTTTGTCTACCCTGTCTGCTGTTTCATCAAAGAATTCTAAGAGTTTTGTCAGGCAATATTTCCCTTTAAGGAAGCCATGCTGACTCTGGCTTACTTAATCATGTGCCTCAAAGTACGCTGAAGCTTCATCCTTAATACTGGACTCCAACATCTTCCCAACCACAGAAGTCAAGCTATAATTTCCTTTGTTCTGACTCCTTCATTTGCAATTTTCCAGTCCTCCAGAACCATTCTAGAATCTAGTGATTCTTGAAAAATCTTTACTAATGCCTCCACAATCTCTTCAGCTACCTCCTTCAAACCCCTGGGGTGCAGTCCATCTGGTCCAAGTGACTTACCTACCTTCAGATCTTTCAGCTTCCCGAGCACCTTCTCCTTAGTAACGGCAACTACACTTACTTCTGCCCCCTAATACTTCTTAATATCTGACATACTGTTAGTGTTTCCACAGTGAAGACTCAAATAAAATACTTATTAAGTTTGTTCACCATTTCTTTGTCCCCCTACTACTGCTCTTCTAACATCATTTACCAAAGGTCCAGTATCCACCCACACCTCTCTTTTACACTTTATATATCTGAAAAAATTATTGGTATTTTGTTTTATGACATTGGCTGGCTTACCTTCATATTTCAATTTTTCTCTCCCTACAGTGTTTTTAGTTGCCTTTTGTTGGTTTTTTAAATATTCCCAATCCTCTAATTTCTCACTGATATGCCCTCTCTTTTGCTTTTATGCTGTCTTTGATTTCCTTTGTCAGCCACGAAGCTTCACCCTATTGGAAATGGCAAATGCAGCTGACGTATCACCACTGCAAAGGACCTGTCTTGTCATTCTGTCATGGAGCAGCTGAATCATCTTCACAAATTTCCTTGGGCATCTGTAATGTCTCAGGATGATCCAGAGAGCCTCCCTGTTTACAGTTCCAAATGCCTTTGTCAGGTCAATGAACCATAGAACCATAGAACCATAGAAACTACAGCACAGAAACAGGCCCTTTGGCCCTTCTTGGCTGTGCCGAACCATTTTCTGCCTAGTCCCACTGACCTGCACACGGACCATATCCCTCCATACACCTCCCATCCATGTATCTGCCCAATTTATTCTTATATGTTAAAAAAGAACCCGCATTTAACACCTCGCCTGGCAGCTCATTCCATACTCCCACCACTCTCTGTGTGAAGAAGGCCCCCCCAATGTTCCCTTTAAACTTTTCCCCCCTCATCCTTAACCCATGTCCTCTGGTTTTTTTCTCCCCTTGCCTCAGTGGAAAAAGCCTGCTTGCACTCACTCTATCTACACCCATCATAATTTTATATACCTCTATCAAATCTCCCCTCATTCTTCTACACTCCAGGGAATAAAGTCCTAACCTATTCAACCTTTCTCTGTAACTGAGTTTCTCAAGTCCCGGCAACATCCTTGTAAACCTTCTCTGCACTCTTTCAACCTTATTTATATCCTTCCTGCAATTTGGTGACCAAAACTGAACACGATACTCCAGATTCGGCCTCACCAATGCCTTATACAACCTCATCATAACACTCCAGCTCTTATACTCAATACTTCGATTAATAAAGGCCAATGTACCAAAAGCTCTCTTCAAGCTCTCTATAAGACAGAGTAAAGAGGCTTGTTCTGCTTGATGTACTTCTCCTGGACTTGCCTCATGGCATATATCATGTCTACTGTACTCCGTTCTGGCTGAAAGCTACACTGCGCCTCCGGGAGGTTCTTTTCCGAGACAGTGACAAGTCTGTTCAGGAGAATGTGGGCTGAAACCTTGCCTGCGATGGACAGCAGTGAGATACTCCTGTAGTTTCTGCAGTCTGATTTGCTTCCCTTACTTTTGTAGGGAGCCACAATGAGGGCATCGTGGAGGTCGACAGGCATCTCCTCTGTGATCCAGATGTCTTCCAGGATGTCTTGGAATGCCTGTAAGGCGTTTGAGCCTAATGCTTTGTAGATCTCGGCAGGAATGCCATCCTGCCCTGTTGCATTATTTGAGTCCATCTGCGAGATCACTTTCTTGATCTCATCAGTAGAGGGCGGCAGGTCTAGGTCATCCAGGACTGGCTGCTGAGGGATCTGCTGTAAGACATCAGGATCAACTGTGGACGGCCTATTGAGTAGGTTGGAAAAGTGTTCAGCCCAGCGGTTTTTCAGTCCTTCCTGGTCTTTGATCAGGCTCGATCCGTCAGATGACAGCAAGGGGGAGAATTCTGATTTAGAAGGGCCATAAACTGACTTTATGGTGCTGAAGAACTCTCTGGTGGCATGCATGTCTGCATAGCGTTCCACCTGCTCAGCCTTTCTCTGCCACCACTCGTCCCGCATTTCTCGCAGTTCTGCCTGTACTTTGGACTGCAGGTGTTTAAACTTGTCTTTCTTTGAGACAGATGATGGGTCATTCTGCCAGTCTGCATAGGCCTTGTTCTTGGCCTGAAGGGCTGTTGAGATTTTCTTGTGGTTTTCATCAAACCAGTCTTGATGCACTCGAGTTTTCAGCCTGAGTACAGTTGTTGCAGTCTGCGTGATGACATCTTTGAACTGCGTCCACTTTTCAGAACAGGTTCCCACAAGCGGAGAACTGCTGGAGAGTTTTTCATTAAGTACATCTTGAAAAGGTTGGACTTGACCTGGGTCTTGCAGTCTGCCGATGTTGAATGACACTGACAGTCTTTGGTTGCTTACGATGCAAAGGGGCTATGTGCAGGTTGGGGACCGATCGAACCAGCCCGTGATCTGTCCAACACTCAGCACCTCGCGTGGCCTGGCTGATGGTGACGTCTTGAAGGTCACGCTGGCGTACTTTGACATAGTCGAGTAGGTGCCAGTGTTCAGACCTGGGATGCATCCAGGTTGAGTTGTACTTGTTTACAAGTCTGAACATCGTGTTAGTGATGCACAGGTTGTGCTTGGCAAACTTGCTCAGAACCAGCAGGCTGTTACTGTCTAGTTTTCCCATTCCTTGTCTCCCAAGGACTCTGTCCCAGTTGTCGCTGTCTGTTCCCACCCTAGCGTTAAAGTGGCCCAAGATGATGAGTTTGTCACTGGTGGGAGTTGTCCGAATAGTCTGGTCCAGGTCCTCATAGAAACTTTCCTTGTTTTCGTCTGGACTCATGAGAGTTGGTGCATAGACACTGACTATGGTGATATACCAGGACTTACAAGACTGATAGAAACATTTTGAATGTTGAAAGGCATGGACAGAGTGGATGTGGCAAAGTTGTTCCCATGATGAGGGAGTCTAGTACAAGAGGGCATGACTTAAGGATTGAAGGGCGCCCTTTCAGAACAGAAATGCGAAGAAATTTTTTTAGTCGGAGGGTGGTGAATCTATGGAATTTGTTGCCACGGGCGGCAGTGGAGGCCAAGTCATTGGGTGTATTTAAGGCAGAGATTGATAGTATTTAAGTAGCCAGGGCATCAAACGTTATGGTGAGAAGGCGGGGGAGTGGGGCTAAATGGGAGAATGGATGAGCTCATGATAAAATGGTGGAACAGACTCGATGGGCCGAATGGCCAACTTCTGCTCCTTTGTCTTATGGTCTTATGGACTTGCTGAGAGGAAAGCAGAACTTCATGATGCATTCATTTATTCCAGTGGGTGGAGTAGGGATGTTCTTCAGTAGAGCAGTTTTGATTGCAAAACCTACTCTGCGGATCCTGTCGTCAGTCTGTGGGTTTCCCTTTCCAAAAGAACGTATATCCACTCACTGCTTCCTGTAATGACCCCTCGTCTGCAAGTCTGGTCTCACTGAATGCAGTGATAACGGCGAAGTTCGGCCGCTATGAGTGCTGTTCATCTTTCAGGCCTTGCCATCTTGTCTCTATCCAGCAGGGTGCGGAAGTTCCAGGCTCCTAAGATCAGTTTTCTTTGATTTGTTTTTCTTGATGCATGTCGACCGCTGAGGAGATGATCCGCCAGCCATGATTAGCTAGCCAGATATTGTGGGGCAGGCAATGTTTAGGGTCCCTTTTCTATCCCCCTCCCTCATGCGAGGGTGGGCAGTGCTGTCCTAAAAAGGGCTGCCCAATCGCCCTGGATGCTGCCGGACATCTCTGCTGCCCTGAGTACAGAGATGAACGACCACTGGTCCAAAAGCTGCCTACGTGCAGGTTTGTGACTACAACTGCCAGGGGTCATCTCCACCTGTTGCTTTGCCACTCCTCCACCACCGCAGGGCTTGACGAGTGGGGCTCGGACTGAGATGAATCGCACAGCAGAAACCCATGCATGATGGAGTTTGAAGTGGAACAGCCACTGCACAGGGTCAATCCCACTCTCTCGGCAGAAGAGACCTTGATCCAATGGCACGGACAACCGTTAAGGCTGGAGACCTCTCCTGCTGCAGTGGATGACCAGGACGTCTAAGTGCCTTGTCATGCTCATAGCGCTCCACAACGCCTGCTTGACCATTGATTGGTCTCTTCCGCTCAATCTGCCAGGACCAGACTTCACACTCTGGGATAGACAGCTCCTCTACCTCATTGAGGGTCGAAGACCCATCGGCTACCCTCACCTGGTTTGGCCCGTTTGCCGAGACGGTTACCGGGGCGTGGCCGCTGCACGTGTTACAGCTACTTGGAGCCATAGGTGAGAGCTGAGTACCAGGTGGGGACCAAAGGTGGACGAGCTGCCCTGAAAAGGGCACAGCAGGCCCCCCCACCAGAGGCGCTACCCCTCCCTAGACACTCCATACACCCCAATGTGTATTAAATGCCTCTTTCGTAATTGCCTCCATTATCATCCCTGGCAAAGCATCCCAGGTGCCATAACCTGCGTAAAATAGAGACTTGCCTTGCACATCTCATTTGAACTTCCCTACTCACCTTAGGTATATCACCTCAAATATTAGACGTTTTAGTCCTTGGATAAAGATATTGGCTGTCTGCTCGATGTATGCTTCTCATAGTCTTATAAATTTCAATCAGGTCTTTCCTCTGTCGCTGCCACTCCAAAGAGGCAATCCAAGTTTTTCCACCCTCTCTTTATAACATGCCCTCTAATTCAGGCAGCTTTTTGTGAATCTCTTCTGCACCCTCTCCAAAACCTCCACATCCTCCATATGGTGAGGTGGCTAGAAATGAAGGTAATACTCCAGATGTGGCCTAACTAGTGTTTTATGAAGCTATGACGTAACTTGTTGATTCTTGAACTCAGTGTCTCAACAAATAAAGGCAAGCATGCCATAACCTTTCTTTATTACCGTGCCAAACAGGGCAATCACTTCAGTTTGATTCCCAACCCCTAGCCATTCTTGTTTAAAGTCTCCTCAGTAGACTTCGCAAATCTCCTTGCGGGATATTGTTCCCCTAGGATTCAGGTGCAACCGGTCCTTTTTGTACAGGTCACACCTGCACTAAAAGAGGTCCCAATGATCCAGAAACTTGAATCCCTGCCCCCTGCTCCAATCCCTCAGCCACGCATTTATCCTCCACCTCATTGCATTCCTACTCTCACTGCCGCGTGGCACAGGCAGTAATCCCAAAGTTACTACCTTTGCGGTCCTTTTTCTCAACTCCCTTTCTAACTCCCTATATTCTTCTTTCAGGACCTCTCCCCTTTTCCTACCTATGTTATTGGTACCTATATGTACCACGACTTCTGGCTCCTCACCCTCCCACTTCAGGATATCTTGGACACGATCAGAAACATCCCGGACCCTGGCACCAGGGAGGCAAACTACCATCCGGGTCTCTGGACTGCGTCCACAGAATCACCTATCTGACCCCCTTACTATTGAGTCCCCTATTACTACTACCCTCCTCTTCCTTTCCTTATCCTTCTGAGCTATAGGGCTGGACTCTGTGCCGGAGGCACGGCCACTGTCGCTTCCCCCGGGTAAGCTGTCCCCCGCAACAGTACTCAAACAGGACTACTTATTTTCAAGGGGCACAGCCGCTGGGGTACTCGCTAGTACCTGACCCTTCCTCTTCTCCCTCCTAACCGTGACCCACTTGTCTGCCTCCCGTGGCCCCGGTGTGACCACCTGCCTGTAACTCCTATTAACTCCTCACTCTCCCTGACCAGATGAAGGTCATCGAGCTGCAGCTCCAGTTCCCTAACGCGGTCCCTTAGGAGCTGCATCTTGGTGCACCTGGCACAGATGTGGACGTCCGGGAGGCTTGGAGACTCCAGGACCTCCCATATCCGGCACCAAGAACAACAAGCTGCCCTCACACTCATACTGCCCCTCTCCACAAATAACAACAAAAAAAATGAATACCAAACCTTCCTCGCCTCGCCTGTTTCTGCCTAAGCCCGTTGAGCCGAAGCCCTTAAGCCTTCACTCTGCTCCCGGCTCACTCCGCTGCCCACAAAACAACGCTGACCACTGTATAAGGCTCTGTTTCTTTTAAATATTCCGTGCTTCATTGCCTGACGTCACATGCCTGCGCATTCCCGCCTCTCTGAATTCTGATGAAAAAATGAAAAATTCAAAATGGCTTCCTTCGCACTCCCGCTCTGATTCTCAGACTTCCTTCTCCAGATTCATTGGATGGCTCACATTCCAAAGCACCCATTATCTTTAACTCCAATCTGGATCACTCTCTCAGAAATGGAGGCATCACATCTTGTTTCGTCTTCTCCGCTTGGGCCATGTCTCCCTTTTCGGCTGTTGACCAAACGTACTGATGTGCAGGTCACCTCACTGAGCAGCTGCCACTTCCCCAGGACTCAATTCCAGTAACTGGTTTGTCTTCAGAGCAGTCAGGTTACAGTAAGCTTGTGGAATATCATCATCAATTAATCTACTGCTCTATCCTGTCCTTGCCTTCCCACTGCCTTCCCGGTGATGGAAAACTGGCACATGGCTTTCACTCCTGGGGCAGGATCGCTCTCCCAGTCTTCGTCCCTGTCCAGTCTCTCATGAGCCTGTCGGGACAAAACATCAGCATCAATGTTCCTGCTTCCCGGCCGTTACTTCAGCCTGAGATCATAGGCAGACAACACTGCCTACCACCAATGGCCTGTGGCATCCAATTTCACTGAGGTTGGGATATAAGTTAGGGGATTGTTGTCCATCCTCACCTCAAATTTGTTACCACAGAGGTAGTCACTCAATTTATCCACCACATCCCAGAAACTCCAACTTGTGCGTGGGATAGTTCTTCTCAGAGGGCAACAGACTCTGGCTGATAAATGTAACAGGTCTCAACCCGGTATCCTGATCCTGATACAGGACACCCCCTAAGTTCTCTCTGCTGGCATCCATACGGAAAAATTTTTCCATACAGAGAGTTATGGATCTGTGGAATGCTCTGCCCCAGAAGGCAGCGGAGGCCAATTCTCTGGATTCTTTCAAGAAAGAGTTAGATAGAGCTCTTAAAGATATCAGAGTCAAGGGATATGGGGAGAAGGCAGGAACGGGGTACTGATTGTGGATGATCAGCCATGATTGCAGTGAATGGCGGTGCTGGCTCAAACGGCCAAATGGCCTACTCCTGCACCTATTGTCTATTGTATGCAGTACATATGGCAATCAGGGGTCAGTAAAAGCCAACACTGGCACCTGTGTCAGGAGCTCCTTCAGCGACTGAAAGGCCTCTTCACATTTCGCATCCCACCTCGCTCCAAAAGGCTCCGAAGGGCTGAGATACTCTTTACCCTCCTCTCCTTTTGTCCTTCTTCCTTTCTTCCCCAAGGGAGGATAACTACACAGAAGCTGATCTACGGATGACTCATAGCCCTTCACGAACCTCCGATAGTACCCACGGAACAAAAAGAATGAGCTCAAAGTGCTCACAGTCTGGGGCCTTGGCCATGTGGTCACTGCTTCTATCTTAGACGGATCTGTAGCTGCTCCATTCCGTAAGACTATGTGCCCAACATAGTTGACAGATGTCTTGCAGAAATGGTATTTGTCCAGAGAAAGTTTTAACCCTTCAGCTTTCAGGCAGCCCAGCAACTTCTGTAGCCCCATCTCATATTCCTCTAAGGTGCACCCAAACACTATGAGGTCATCCAGATACACGAATACCTCAAGCAAGTTCATATCCCCCACCGTCTTCTCCATGATCTGCTGGAAGATTGCAGGGGCTCCCGATATGCCCTGGGGCATCCTTTCGATCTGGAAAAATGCCAGGGGACATATAAATATCGTTTTCTCTTTGTCGGCCTCACTTGTGGGGATCTGGTAATATCCACTCCTCAAGTCCAGCACACTGAACCGTTTCGCACCACTCAGACAGGCCAGCACGTCTTTGACCCTTGGGACAGTATACTGGTCAGGGATGGTGCGCCTGTTCAGAGTCCTATAGTCCACACACATCCGTACCTTCCCATTCTTCTTTTGAGCCACTACTATTGAGGACGCAGTGATGATCCCAGCTTCCTTCAACTGACACAAATGCTGCCGAACATCTTCCACCTCTGCAGGGGCCTGTTGCCACAACCTTTCTCTGAGCGGCATGTCCTTGGTCATCCAGATAATGTGGCGAGTGCTCTTGGAACAATCCACATCAAACTTGTCGGTAGAAAAGACATCTTTCAGTTTCAGCATTTGCTCTATCAATCTCCTTTTCCAAGCTGCAGGTACCGGGGTGTCCCCAAAGTTGTATGACTCAGCTGTCAACTTTTCCCCTTTTGAAGATAGTTTCTCCCCAGCTTCTCTCACAGGGACATGAGACATTACCCTCACTGGGAAGAGATGTGCCAGGGGCACCCCCCACTTGCAAGTGGCCTCCCTCTCTGTAGCGTTCCTGACAATCACTGCCATCCTGTTCACCTGTACAACCGAGGGCTTCTGCAGTTCAGGTCTCACCAGTGCCCCAGCAGGCACACCCAACCACTTCGTGGTCTTCCGGCGCATCCACCAAAAGGGTCTCGACCTCAGGCGTTCCAGGAAGTTTGGGGCTTCCCACCACCTCCGCCACTTCCTCAGGCCGTAACGCTGTTGGCTTTGATTGGGTGATCCATACAATCCCTCATCTAAGCTCGTTATCTGGCCCAGTGCGACCACGCACTTCCTCGAAAACAGCTTGAAACACCGGGCGAACGGACAATGTCATCAGAAATCTCTCTCCAGCTCTCGCCTTGCAGGCCCCCACTAGCCTCCTCACAATAGGAGCATTGGTCCCCACAAGAATTGAAACTCTGCCCCTCACTGGGGTCCGGACAAACCAGCGCTAATGTATCAAGGACCTCAGTCACTCCCACATCTGCCTCTGAAAACTCTAGTTTCAACGAGAAGTAGCCATCATATGGATAATCACTAGCACTAAGACTCCAGATCTCCAGGGCACTGATTGGAATCAATGGTAAATGTGTCAAATGCTGTTTGCAAAACGAACGATACAGCAAAGTGACATGCAATCCTGTATCAAGTAGCATAAATACCCTCTACTCATAGAGATACACTGGAGCTCGGCCCCACTAAGCCTTCAGGAATCGGGTTTTTTGCTTCAGGGTGTTTCTTGATATATTGCTGGGAATGCGTTCCCGCAGAATGCCAGGCCATCCCCTCACTGGGTCTCATTTAAGTTTTTGCAACATCTCTCTCTGTTTAGGTACCCCGGGCTCGCTCTCCAAGGGGTTTCTCGTTGTTCACATTTCCGCCTGAAGTGTCCCTCTTCACCACAATTTTCACAGACAATACCGTCGCACCTTCTCATGGGCCCCGGCTGCTAGCAGCCCTCTGCATAGTCCATCCCCTTAGTGTGTCCACCTCCTTATTAGCGCCATCATACAGGGAGGGGCCCACACCAGATGATAACAACTGGACCATCTCAGTTCTTAACACCTCCACGATTTCCTCTAACACTCCCCGGGGTGAGTTACCATACTTTTCATTCAGCTGTAATTTTGCAAACTCAATTGTGATATAGGGAGGAAATCTCATTGCTGATTGGCTGTGGGGTGAACTTCGTGTGTTGTGGTCTGAATTTTTGCTGCATTGGCTCATAAATATGATTGAGGTCTTTGTGTTTGTTTACAAAATTGTTCTGGAAAACCACACTTCTAGGAATTCTCTTGTGTGCCACATGTTTGCTTGCAACATGACTCTCTCTGATGCCCAGTCGAATTTCCCTCTCGATCTTCATGGGCAGAGACTAGGGAGGGATGGTTCTGCTGCTTACCAGCCGGTTGATGGTCACAGATCCTGTGAATAGAGTGAAATTCCCTGAAAACTAACAAGTAAACCGTGGTCCTCTTTATGAGCCAATGTAGACAAATTTCCTGACCACAACTCACAAAGTTCATCACATAGCCAATCAGTGCTGAGATTTTCTCCCCACATCAAAAATGAGTATCCAAAATGACATCAAATCAGCGGAATGAAAAGTATATAAAGGCCTGAGCCCTAATGACACACCACAGTGTGCCGTGCACGGACAATGTCTCCTCACATGGTGACGAAACATTTGCAAGTAAATTGCCGAGATTGCATTTCAACTCAAATCATCTAAGTGACATATCTTCTGAATTATTTCCTACCTTTGATATGTTCGAATTTTCACACGTCATCCGTGACCACGGCTGTGGCATCATCCACTTAATTCCCTATTGCTTCATCGCATGTAAATAGTGGATAGATCCTCCATTCCAGTTATAGATGTCTCAGCCAATCACAGCCCTGGTGTTTTTACCACATGCAAACCCATTGTGGTTTGTTGGTTGTTGTATTTCTCTGTTACGAATGTCATTTCCATTTGGAACAGATTTGGCAAACTAAGCGATCGCTCAGTGCATCATTAAGCCCATCACTCAACTGACAATGCTTGGACAATCTCTATGTAACTCGCTGTAATGGTTTCTCTGCAGCAGCAATGTTTGGGTTATAGCTGGAGATAATCAGATTGTGGATGCATGTTAGCCAATCAGGATTTTGTTGCCCTGTCTTGTGATTCTGGAAGCAGTTGTGTTAATGGGCTTTAGCGAGAGGGAGAGAGAGAGATGAAGAGAGAAGACATGAATGGAGAGATTTGGTAGACCGGCAGACGAGGTGGACTCGGAGCGAGGGTCCGAAGGGCAGCAACGATCGAAGGAGGATCGGTGAAGGGGAAACCGCAAGCTCCAACTTTGTGCACAGACTGTTAAAATGATTTGGGCCCTTTTTCTTTTATATTTTGTTTCTCGACTAACCATATAGTCAAAATAAGAATTATAAAGTTTAATCGTTTAATTGCATGTTGTGTGCTGTTACTTATCTCGGGGTACTGAATTGCAACAGGGACACATTGCACAGCATCCATCCAAACAAGATTTCTTAAGTTCGGCCAGGCAGGGGGTACCACCCCCTATATTAAGCCACTAGCCAAAGCGAGAGTTATAATTGTGGGGGCTACGTTTGGGACTGATTCCGTTGGATGCTGTGTAATTACCCTGAACAATGAACCAGTGGGGCAGATATTTGTACTCCGGATGAATGGTTAATTCCACTGTTAGGTACTGTTGAAGTTGCGATTTTGGGCGGAGGTTTGATAAAATGTCGGGCGCAGCTTTCGTTTTTATGCAGACCAGCGCTGAGGTGGCAGTATCTGGGGACAGAGATTTTAAAGGCAGGGTTCTATCATTTCTGAGGAGTGAGGGGAATGAGTGGTCGGATTTGAAATGTCTAATTAGTCCACGTCCCCCGGTGCTGAGTTAGTATCTGCCCTTACTTCTCTGGCGAATGAATGGAAAAATCAGATTCAAAGTCCCAGCAATGGCAGGCTCTGCCTATTCTCTGGAATAACACCCACCCCAAAGGGGAGGAGGAGTATGAGACTTGGGCAGAGCGGACCTCTCAGTTGTTAGATGAGTGGCAGTGCACGGATGATGAAAAGCGACAGATTAGTTGAAACTTTGAATGGGCGGGCTGCTGACATTGTCAGAAGTATCAAGTTAAATTATCCCGTAGAGACAGCTGTCTCTTATCTGCAAGCACTGGACAATGCTTTTGGCCCGACAGGAAGCCCAGTGGAGCTCATGGTGGGGTTTCAAAACATGCGTCAGGAGAAGGAGGGAGAAGCTTTCTGCTTTTATTTTTCAGCTAGAGAGGCAGCTAAATTGCTCGCGGCGCAGACAGGCCATTTAGGCAGCTGAGATGGATCAGTTAAGAATGGACCAGATAGCTAGGGGTGTCCAGTCCCATGACCTGATTGCTTGGGGTCTCTGACAGTTTCATAAGACGTGCCCCCTTCCATCTTTTGTTGAGCTGATCAGAGATCTATGGGAAGAGGAGAACACGGTGGAGGCGCGGGAGGCCTCCGTCAGCAGGGTACTGTCCTCGGTTGTAGTCCCCTGCAGTGAAGTGACTACAGATAGCCTATCTCGGGGAGCGGTAGAAGAGAGTGTGGCAGAGTTGAGAACAGAGATATATCGGCTTTTATCAGCTGGTGTGACCCCCTATATGATGGAGCTGATGGGGGGTGAGCGGATTCCCCAAGGGGATGAACAATGCGGAGGGCTGCTGGCAGCAAGTGTCACGCCAGAAGGAGAGTGAGCCCCCGGGTACCTCAGCAGGGAGAGTCATTGGGAAAACTTAGAGGAGACCCAGTGAGGGATCGGCCTGGTGTCTCTGGGGGAACCCGTTCCCAGCAATGTACCAAGGAACCCCCGAAAGTGAAAGGCCCAATTCCTGAAGGCTTAGTGGAACCACGCTCCAGTGTGTCGTTACAGATAGAGGGTGTTTACACTAAAGCCATCTCGACACCAGGTCGCAGGTCACATTGTTGCACTGTTTGTTTTACAACCAGTGTCTGAAGCATTTACTCTTGACATCATTCAGTGCACTGGAGATTTGGGGTCTCAGCGCTGGTGATTATCCTTACGACGATGATTTGTCAGTGAAACTGGAGCTCCCGGAGGCCAATGTGGGAGCGTTAAGGTTCTTGATACAGTGGGGCCAGTTTGTCTGGACGCTGTTGAGACAGGCGGCATTTCAGTTCTGGTGAGGATCAACACCCTCTTGTGAGGAGGCTCTTGGGGGTGACTGAGGACACCCCGTTTAGAGAGAGGTCATGGCCACTGGCCCTTGCACACGTGGAAGACGTGCGGCAGCATTTGTGTAAGTTGAAGGAAGCTGGGATCATCACTGAGTCCCGAAGCCCCTGTGTGTCCCCGATAGCAGTGGCCCGGAAGAAGAACGGGAAGGTACGGATGTGTGTGGACTATAGGACTCTGAACAGGCGCGCCGTCCCTGACCAGTATACGGTCCCGAGGGTCGAGGACGTGCTGGCCTGTCTGAGTGGTGCAAAGTGGTTTAGTGTGCTGGATTGCTGGATTTGAGGAGTGGATATTACCAGATCCCGACGAGTGAGGCCGACAAAGAGAAGACGGCACTTACATGACACCTGGGATTCTTTCAGTTCTAAAGGATGCCCAAGGGCATATCGGGAGACCTTGCAACCTTCCAGTGGGTCTTGGAGAAGACGGTGGGGGATATGAACTTGCTTGACGTGTTGGTGTCTTAAGATGACCTCATAGTGTTTGGATCCACCTTGGAGAAACATGAAGTGAGGCTACTGAAGGTGCTTGGTCACCTGAAAGCTGAAGGGTTAAAACTTTCCCTGGACAAGTGCCAGTTCTGCTAAACGTCTGTTAGCTATGTTGGACACATAATCTCACGGAATGGAGTAGTTACACACCCGGCTAAGATAGAAGCGGTGACCACTTGGCCAAGACCCCAGACAGTGAGCGCTCTGTGCTCATTCCTTGGGTTCTGTGGTTATTATCAGAGATTTGTGAAAAGCTATGCCAAATTGAGTCACCCCTTGAATCAGCTTCTGTATGGTTACCCACCGTTGGGAAGAAAGGGAGGGGGAAAAGGCCAACAGGGTGGAGAGTATCTAAACCCGTCGAAGCCCTTTGCACAGAGAGGTGGGATGTAAAATGTGAGGAGGCCTTTCAGTCGCTGAAGGAGCTGCTGACCCAGGCACCGGTGATGGCTTTTGCAGAGCCTCGATTGCCGTATGTACTGCACACAGATTTCATCCGAGAGGGTCCTATATCAGGATCAGGGAACCGGGTTGAGGCCTGTGGCATTTGTCAGCCAGAGTTTGTCGCCCTCCAAGAGAAACTATCCCATGCACAAGTTGGAATTTCTGGCGTTGAAATGGGTGGTGGTGGATAAGCTGAGTGACTACCTCTACGGGGCCAAGTTTGAGGTGAGGACGGACAACAAGCCCCTAATTTATATCCTGACCTCAGTGAAATTGGATGCCACAGGCCATTGGTGATTGGCAGCGTTGTCTCTTATGATTTCAGCCTGAAGTACCGGCCGGGAAGCAGGAACATTGATACTGATGCTTTGTCCTGACGGGCGCATGAGGGACTGGACAGGGACGAGGAGTGGGAGAGCATTCCTGTCCCTGGGGTGAAGGCCATGTGTCAGCTTGCCAACACCGTGAAGGCAGAGGGAAAGGAGGGGCCGGAGCGAGCAGTGGATCAATTGGGGGCCTCTGATGACACCATCCCCCAAGTTTACTGCAACCTGACCGCTCTGAAGACAATCAGCTGCCGGAATTGAGTTCTGGGGAGTGGCAGCTCCTCAGCGAGATGACCCCAGCATTGGCACTACTTGGTCCGCTGTTGAAAAGGGCCAGTTGGTGGAACAGTGACATCAGTGCCAGACTCCGGAACGGAGGTTCCCAGGTTCAAATCCAGTCGGGCTGCTCCCAAGTTTGCCTTCCATCCGTGCGGGGTTGAGTGTTGAGCTCACAACTCGACCTCATAAAATAAAGAAAAATACTGCAAAATGTCTGTGGGAGGAGAGACACCCCACACAGCCTTCCGATCTGTGCTTTGTAAGGCATGAAAATGCCCAATGCTGGCCTCTCAGGCCTGAGTCGACGTCATCATCATCATCATCCTGAAAAGGGAGACGTGGCTCAGACGGAGAAGACGAAACACGCTTCGGTGCCTCCATTACTGAAAGAATGGCTTTGGTTGGAGTTGAAGAACCAGATCTTATACCGGGTCTCGTCACCCCCGGACCGACCTCACCATTGCCAGCTGGTTCTGCCTGAGAAGTATCAGAGGATTGCGTTGAAGTCACTTCATGATGATTCTGGACATTTGGGGGTGGAAAAGACCCATGGATTGCTCAGAGACCAGTTTTACTGGCCCCGAATGAAATCAGAGGTGAAGAATACTGCAAGTAATGCATTCACTGCATATGGCGGAAGATACTACCTACACAGGCAGCTCCCTTATCCCACTTGCAGAGTGCAGGGCCCCTGGACCTGGTGTGATTGGATTTCCTGTCTATAGAACCTGATGCCAGTAACACAGCGAATGTCTTAGTCATCACAGACCACTACACCAGATATGCTCAGGCTTTTCCTACCAAGGACCAGAGGGCGACTGCGGTGGCAAAAGTGTTAAAGGAGGAGTATTTCATTTATTATGGCCCTTCCAGGCAAAGACATGGTGATCAGGGACAGGACTTCGAGAGCAGACTCAACCATGAGTTACTGGGCATGCTTGGACTTGAGAAGTCGAGGACCACACCCTATCACCCGCAGGGCGATTCCCAGCCTGAGAGGTGGAGTCAACATACTGGGCACCTGGTCCACAGTTACAACTGTACACGAAATGAAGCTACTGGATATTATCTGATGTTTGTGTGTGAGGCGAGACTGCCCATTGACCTTTTGGGGCTGACGAGGGTGACTTACCACCAAGGACTTATCTGAACTATGTGTCTGACATGAGAAGAGAGCTGAAAAGGACTTATGAATTGGCTGGGGTTGTGGCTGCCAAGCAGAATCAGAGGAATAAGAGGAGGTATGATCAAAAGGTGAAGTTATCCCAACCCCTGCTGGTGGACAGAAGGAATTTGGGGCTGCCTGGAAAGCACAGGCTGGCTGACCACTGGGCGGCCACATCCTATGTGGTGGAGAGTCAGATGCCAAACCTACCAGTTTTCCGGGTGAAACCAGAGGATGGGAATGGGCCTGTCAAGATTCTCCATTGGAACCACCTGTTGCCCCGGGACAAGAGGTGCAGGTAAACCCAGAGCCCGACTTGGAGCCTACACCTAGTAAAAGGAACCTGCGAAAACGCGGGGTAACTGCAGAGCCCCCAACAGGACAGGCTGGGCCAGGCCCCGCCCATGAGGGAAATACTGATTTGGAGAATGATGATCTGGAGGTATGGTATATGCTGCCGTTCGCTAACTCCCCATTGATTGAGGAAGAGACTCCTGGCCCTTCTCCCACTGAGTCAGGTGAAGTGGGGGGGTGCTATCTGTGGGCAGCCTGGGTTACAGCAGGACCCTGAAGGAGAGGAAGCGGGGCCTGGACACGGGACAGAGGGCTCCGAGTTGCAGGGGGGCATGAGTGGTAGATTGGGGGAGGACTCACCAAGTAGGCCCGAAGTATCCCCAGTAGTGCCTGAGCCTGAAGAGTTAGGTGAGGGGGTACGGAGGTCTCAGTGAATTAGGAAACCACTGGATAGGTTGGCCTATGTAGCGCCAGAGGAACAGGGCATGATCTCTACTGTTTTGGGGAGCTATGTCACTGCCTTTTGCACCTGGATTGGGCTTTGTGTTTTGCAGGAAGGTTTGGCAAGCTACCTCAACGTCATGAGGACATGACTAAATTTGGTGGGGGGGAGAGTGCAATGCTCTGTAGTGGTTTCTCTGTAGCAGCAATGTTTGTGTTAAGGCTGGAGATAACAGGATTGTGGATGCATGTTAGCCAATCAGGATTTTGTTGCCTTGTCTTGTGATTCTGGAAGCAGTTGTGTTAATGGGCTTTAGCGAGAGGGAGAGAGAGAGATGAAGAGAGAAGACGTAAATGGAGAGATTTGGTAGACCGGCAGACGAGGTGGACTCGGAGCAAGGGTCCGAAGGGCAGCAACGATCGAAGGAGGATCGGTGAAGGGGAAACCGTGAGCTCCAACTTTGTGCACAGACTGTTAAAAAGATTTGGCCCTTTCTCTTTTATATTTTGTTTCTCTACTAACCATATATTCAAAATAAGAATTATAAAACTTAATCGTTTAATCACATATTTTGTACTGTTTGTTATTTCGGGGTACTGATTTGTAACAGGGACACATTGCATAGCATCCACCCAAACGAGATTTCTTAAGTTTGGCTGGGCCGGGGGCTATCACCCCCGATATTAAGCCACTAGGCGAAGCGAATATTGCATCTACAATTCAGCAACATAAGCTGTAATGGGCTCCCCTGCCCCTTGATTCCGCTTATGAAACCTTAACAAAGGGCATATTATTTGTCCATTGTTAGTTTTCAGATTGTAAATCTTAAGGCTACTTAGTCCTGTGTCACTCCCAGATTTTTCATTAACAGCATGCAGATTAGTGCTCTATTTGAAACTGAACTTTAATCTTCTTCTGTTCATTATGCAGTCCATTTATTTTTGTCTGTGTGACATGCCCTTTGTATGTATCCTACTTTGTTGCATGTTCTGCAAGTTTTTCTTTAACTCTGCATTTATCTGATGTACGTGAGCACTTGCTGCAACAGTACAACAATTAACTTGGCCAGGCTGGTTTTGGTTCTGATACTGCAATCTTGATCATGCTCACTTTCATTCCTGACTGCGATTCAATTGGTGCCTCTGTCTGCTGCTTACATTGATAGAGTGATTTCAACTGCTTTTTTAAGTGTGAGTTGTGCCTCAGTTAGGAGCTATTTTTAAATGTTTTCTTGTAAGATCACACAAACTAAATGATCTCTCAGTGCATCATTAAGCCCATCACTGATCTGACATTTTTCATTCTCTCACCGTTATAGTTGGAAGTTCCCACTTCCTTCAAGAGCGTAACAATCACACCAGTGCCCAAGAAGAGCAGCAAGAGCTGCCTCAATGACTATTACCTCAGTAGCGCTCACATCTACGACGATGAAATACTTTGAGAAGTTGGTCACGGCTAAGTAACTTTCAGTTCGGCTACCGGTTTAACCTAGGGGATGATAACCCCTGGCCCAGCCAAACTTCAGAAATCTCATTTGGGTGGATGCTATGCAATGTGTCCCCTGTTACAAATCAGTACAACGAAGTATCAAACAGTACACAAAATGTGATTAAACCATTGAGCTTTATATTTCTTAATTTGACTGTATGGTTAGTAAAGAAGGAAAAAAAAAGAAAAGAGGCCATTCTCATGAAACAGTGTAATGCACAAATGTTGGAGCTCACTGATAAGACCATTCGTCCACCATCGACCTCCTCCGATCATCACTGGCCTACAGATCCTCGCTCCAAGTCCACTCTGGCTGGCAGTCTACAACTTTCTCCAATTGTGTCTTCTCTCCTCATCCCTCCCTGGCAAAAGACCACAAAATCCCTGCTCCCAGACCCACAAGAACGAACAACATGCCTCTCATTGGCTAACATACATTCCAAAGGGTTGTTTTCTCTAGTGATTACCCAAACATTGCTACTAAAATGAAACCATTATATTAGCAGTGAAACCTTACAGTGCATTACAGTTAGAATCAACAACAACTGTCTCAGGAAGGACCTGGATCCACTGCAATTTGCCTATCGTCACAATAGGTCTACCGCTGAAGTGATCTCAATCACTCGCTACACTGCCTTGGATCACCTGCACAATGCAAATATCTAAATCAGAAAGCTGTTTATTGACTATAGCTCAGCATTCAACACCACTATTCCAACAGTCCTGATTGAAAAGTTACAGAATTTGGGCCTCTGTACCTCCCTCTGCAACTGGATCATCGACCTCCTAACTGGAAGACCAGAATCATTGTTCATTAGGGAAAAACATCTCCACCTCACTGACAACTAACACTGACACTCCACAGGGGTGTGTGCTTAGCCCTTTGCTCTACTCTATCTGCACCCATGGCTGTGTGGCTAGGCACAGCTCAAATGCAATCTATAAATTTGCTGATTATACAACCATTGTTCGCAGAATCACAGATGGTGATGAGAAGGTGTACAGGAGTGAGACACACTAGTTAATTGAGTGGTATCACAGCAACAACATTGCACTCAATATCAGCAGGACCAAAGAGCTGATTGTGGACTTCAAGAAGGGTAAGACAAGGGGACACAAAAGAATCTTCATAGAGAAACCAGAAGTGGAGAGTGGGCAATTTCAAGCTGCTGGATGTCAATATTTCTGAGGATCTAACCTGGACACAACATATTGATGCAGCTTTAAAGAAGATAAGACAGTGGCTATATTTCATTAGGAGTTTGAGGAGATTTGGTTTGTCAACTAAAACACTCATAAACTTCCACAAATGAACCATGGAGAGCATTCAGACTGACCGTATCACCATCTGGTATGGGGAGGGGCAAGATCAGAATATCTTGCAGAAACTTGTAAAATTCGTCTGCTTTATCATGGGTACCAGCTTCTGTAGTATCTAATACATCAAGGAGTGGTCCCTTAGGAAGGCAATGTCCATCATTAAGGATCCCCACCACCCAGGACATACCCTTTTCGCATTGTTACCATCAGGAAGGAGACACAGAAGCCTAAAGGTGAACACCCAGTGATTCAGGAACAGTTTCTTTCCCTCTTTCATCCAATTTCTAAATGGACATTGAACCCATAAACACTACCTCACTACTTTTTTATTTCTGTTATTTTGCATTACTTATATTTATATATACATATACATACACACACACACACACACACTTATTGTAATTCATTTTTCTCTATATTTATCATATATTTCATTGTACTGCTGCCATAAAGTTAACAAATTTTGTGACATATGACACAAAATGACACGTGACATGTGACATATCTGTGATATGAAATCTGATTCTGATTCTGACAATGCCCAGACAGTCTCTACAATTCAGCTATAGACTGTAATAATTTTTGAATCTACTTCTGAAACCATACGTGATCTGAATTTGTCTATTCCTGCATTACACTCACGATATCAACAAAACTCATTTTGGCTGGTTTGGTTGGATAAGTTAAACATCTAAGCAAACTGCATGCTCTTCTACTCAGCAAAACTAGCACTTGTTTCTCATTGACTATTCCATTTCCTATAAAATGCTGCTCAATTTGTTCAGTATACATCATCCCGTTATTTGTTGTGCAATCAAACGTGTCTACATTTCTGATGTAGCCAGTTATTTCTGATTCTTTTTTCACTTTGTATTCAATGTATATGAACTCAAGAATTTTGTCCTTTTAATGCCTTTTTTTTGACTTGAATGTCTTTTTATCTCCCTTTTTGAAGAAAGAAACGTGTTGCACTTCAACAGAAAGATAATCGTCTCAGGTTCACATTAAAACTTCCTTATCGCCATTGTTATGCATTGTAGCTCCAAACATAAACCCAATTGAAAGGTTAACACAAAAGCCAGGATGTGCGTGTATGCTAAGTTTCTCTTTTAGTGAGGTGTTCAGATATGACATCTTGGCAAATGATGCATGTAATTCATGTACTTTTACATGTAATCCTTAATGAATTATGTAACCAACAAAAATGCTTAAACAATGTATTTATAATATTACTCAAAAATTACTGAAATATTAAATACACCCCAAGACCAGCACTGCACCTTGTGGCACATCACCAGTCTGTGGCCTCTAGTCAGAGAGGCCAGGGACTACTACTCTCTAGCTTCGCGTGCAAAGCCAATGTTGAATCCAATTTACTACCTCAAATGGAGTGCCAAGCAACTGAACCTTTCTCTCCAGCCTCTCATACAGGAGATATGACTTGAAGCCCAAGATCCCCCTGTTCAGCAATACTGTTCAGGGTTCTACCGGTTTCCTTGGCAGTGTAAGTCTAGGGAGAACCCCATCAATCTCGTGAGATTGATGCGCTGTCCCACCTCGAACCTGTGTTTGTGTGGATGCTGTGTAATTCTCTACCCTGTTACAAATTAGTGTCACAAAATAACAGACAGCACACCGCATACGATTAAAGGATTATCTTTATGATTCTCAATTTGACTGAAGGGTTAGTAAATAAAAGAACAAAAAAAGGAAAGGGCCCATTTTAATGAAGCAGACAAATGTGCACAAGTTGGAGCTCACGGTTTCTCCATAGTCACCGATCCTCAATCAATCTTGCCCCTGGCTTCATCAAATCACAGTCCCGGCTCTGGGTTGAATCCTACGACCTCTTCTCTCCTGCATCTTCCCTCTTCATCTCCTCCAAAGCCCCAAGTCCAAACTTAGTGTCCCCCAGCAAAGAAACCTCCCCTTAATTCCACAATCCTAATTGGATGGCACACATTTCTCCTCATCTCTTATCTTCAACAATAACCCAAACAAGCTAAAAACAAGTTGCTCTTACAGAACCGCTAAAATGAAATACATGAAGTATAACTGTAAAAATATGAACCAGAGCATTATACAGTGTACTTTCTCTTTGCATCTGATCTCCCAAATGCAGCACCTCACGTTTGCTCAGATTAAACTTCACCTGCCTTTTCTCTACATACATGTGCAAATGATTTCACTGTATCCTTTCAATACCTTCTATACTATCCACAACCCACCAACCTTTATCATCTACAATCTTACTTATTCATGTTTTCATCCAGGTTAGCAAAGTCCCATGTATCTTAATCTTCTGGATAAGTCTACCAAGTGGGACCTTGTCAAAAGCCTTATTAAATTCCATGTAGATGGCACCCACTGCTTTGTCCTCATCAATCACAGCTATTACCTCTTTAAAAATTAAGTCAAGGTCGTAAGTCATGACTTGCCCTACCAAAAGCCATGCTGACAGTCTTGAATTAAGCCTTGATTCCCCAAAATATTTTTAAATCCTATCCTTAAGAATCTTCCCCAAAATTTTCCTTACCACTGACATGAGAATTACTTGATTGTTGTTCCCAGGATCATCCTCATTGCCTTTCTTGAACAACAAAACAACATTAGCTCTCGCTGGTGCTCCAGGATCTTGCTTGGGTCTAGAGAGGTCACAAAGATTTGGGTCAAGTCCTCAGCAATCTCATTTCCTGCTTCTTTTAATAACCTGGATATACCCCATCAGGTTCTGACATTTTAACCACCTTAATGTTCTTCAAGACATTCAGCACTACCTCCTCATTAATCTCAAAAACTCTAGCAGATGCGTACACTTTAGTCTGATCTCACAATCATCTACTTATATCGCTATCACTATTTTTATTTCCCTTTATATGTTCTATTTCACATTCAGTGAATTAAAATGTCAACATTGATTTCCCATTCATAAGCATGTTAAATGTGATGGTATTATAATATTCTAAATATTCTACTACTATGTTGTTATGGACTCTCATAATTTTCCAAAGAATGGAATGCCAGGTTAACTGGCATGCAGTTTTGTTGCCTCCTCTCCCTCCTTTTTGTGAATAGTGACTTTACAATTATGATTTTCCAGTTTGCTTGTAATTTAGACAATCACAGCAAATTTATTCTCACAGAAGGCAATTTGTCAAAATGGATGCAAGCTTTCAAATCCAGTGGACAAATCGGGCTTTCATTCTCAGACAAGAGAGAATCTGCAGATGCTGGAAATCCAAGAAACACACACAAAATACTGGAACAACTCAGCAAGCCAGGCAGCAACTATGGATGTTTCAGCAGGTCTGGAGAAAAAAACTGAGGAGTAGATTTAAAAGGTAAGGGAGGGGAGAGAGAAACACAAGGTGATAGGTGAAACCAGGAGGAGGAGTGATGAAGTAAGTAGCTGTGAAGTTGTTTGGTAAAAGAGACACAGCGCTGGAAAAGGGGGAGTCTAGATCGGTGGAGATAGAAGGCCATGGCAGAAAGAAAAGGGTGAGGAGCACCAAAGGGAGGCGATAGCCAGGCAAGGAAATAAGGTGAGAGAGGGAAAAGGGGATGGCAACTGGTGAAGGAGAGGGAGAGTTGGGGGTGGGGGGGCATTACTGGAAGTTCAAAAAATCGATGTTCATGCCATCAGGTTGGAGACTACCCAGAAGGAATATAAGGAATTGTTCCTCCAACCTGAGTGTGGCCTCATTGCGAGAGTAGAGTAGGCCATGGATTGACATATTGGAATGGGAATAGGAAGTGGAATTAAAATTTGTGGCTACTGGGAGATCTCGCTTCTTCTGGTAGATAGAGTGTATGTGCTTGGCAAAATGATCTCCCAATCTCACTAAAGTACAGGAGCACCAGACACAGTATATGAACCCAATAGGTGAGGTGTCATCTCACCTGGAAGGATTGTTTGGGGCTTTGAAGGGAGTAAGGGAGGAGATAAAGGGACAGATATAGTATTTGTTCCACTTGCAAGGATAAGTGCCAGGAAGGAGATCGGTGGGGAGGGACGAGTGGACAAGGAATTCACGTGGAGAATGATCCCTGTGGAAGGCAGAAAGTGGGGACCTCTACTTTGCTGAGGCCCAAGGACAACTTTCAGACACCTCCTTTTACTTATCCCTCAAACAGGATCCCACTAGGAAGAACCAGGCCATTGTCTCCCACACCATTACTGACCTTATTAGTTCTGCTGATCTCTCATCTACTGCCACCAACCTCATAGTTCCTGCACCATGCACCTCCCGTTTCTACCTCCTACCCTAGATCCACAAACCCACTCGTCGAGGTAGACCCATTGTTTCAGCTTGGTGCCGCCCTACCGAACTCATATCTGAATACCTCAACTCTGCCTTATTCCCCCTAGTTCAGTCCCTTCCTACCCACATCCATGACACATCACACATTCTGGATCTTTTCAATGATTTTATTTTAACTATGGATATCCAGATCCCATACACCTCCATCAGCCAGTCATATCTCTGTTTCTTTCTGGACACCAGACACAACCAGTTCCTCTCCACCACCACACTCCTCCATCTAGCAGAACGTGTCCTCACTCTTAATAATTTCTCCTTTGGCTTCTCTTCAAACAAATGGTGTAGCCATGGGCACCTGCATGGGTCCCAGCTGTGCCTTGCTTTTTATCGGCCACGGGGAACAGTCTATGTTCTATGCCTAGTCTGGTGCCTTTCCCCCTATGCTACATCGATGACTGCATTGGTGTTGCTTCTTGCACCCATGCTGAACTCGTCAATTTTATCAGTTTCCACCCTGTCCTCAAATTTACCTGGTCTATTTCCAACACCTCTCTCCCCTATCTCGATCTCACTGACTCTATCTCTAGAGACAGCTTATCTACTAATTTCTAGTAGAAACCCATGGACTCTCACTGCTACCTGGACTATATCTCTTCCCAAACTGTTACTTGTAAAAATTCCATTCCCTTCTCTCAGTTCCTCTGTCCCCACTGCATCTGCTCTCAGGATGAAGCTTTTCATTCCAGAACAAACGAGGTGTCCTCCTTTTTCAAACAAAGGGGCTTTCCTTCCTTCACTATCAACGCTGTCCTCTACCGCATCCCTTCCGTTTCATGCATGTCTATTCTTACCCCATCCTCCCACCATGATCCCGGGGATAGGGTTCCTTTTGTCCTCACCTACCACCCTACCAGCTTCTACGTCCAGCACATTATTCCCTGGAACTTTGACCATCTCCAATGGGATCCCATCACCAAGAAAATCTTTCCCTCCCCCACTTTCTGCTTTCCACAGGGATCGCTCCCTACACTAGCACTTATCCTTGCGAGAGGAACACGTGCCCGTACACCTCTTCCCTCACGAACATTCAGGGCCCCGAACAGTCCTTCCAGCTGAGGTGACACTTCACCTCTGAGTCTGTTGGGATCATCTACTGTATTTGATGCTCCCAGTTTAGCCTTCTGTATATGAGTAAGATGCAGTGTAGATTGGGAGATCGCTTCATCCGCCAGGAGAAGCAGGATCTTCCAGAAGCCACACATTTTAATTCTATTTCCGATTCCCATTCTGATATGTCAGCCCACGTCCTTCTCCACTATCATGATAAGGCCATACTTAGAGGAACAACACCTTACATTCCGTCTGGGTATTTCCCAACCTGATGGCAAGAACATCGATTTCTCAAACCTCCAGTAGTGCCACCCCCCCCCCCCCCCCCACATCCCGACTTCACCATTTCCCATCCTCTTGTCCCTCAGTCACCTTCTCTCCTTGTCTGCCCATCACTTCCTTCTGGTGCTCCTCTCCCCTTTTCTTTCTTCCATGGCCTGTTATCCCCACCTATTAGACACCCCTTTCTCCAGCCCTGTATCTCTTTCAGCAATCAACTTCCCAGCTCTTTACTTCATCCTTTTCCCTCCCGGTTTCACCGATCACCCTGTGTTTCTCTCTCCCCTTCCCCACCTTTTAAATCTACTGCTCATCTTTTTTTTCTCCAGTACTGTTGAAAGGTCTCGGCCCAAAATATCGACTGTACCTTTTTCCATAATGCAACCTGGCCTGCAGAGTTCCTCCAGCATTTTTGTGTGTAGCTTGCTTTCATTCTCTTAGTTTACCTCATTCCTCTTCCTCATTGTAGCAATCTTTTAGTTTCTTCCCTCAAAGTCAAAGTCAAAGTGAATTTATTATCTACATATTGTTTGTATATGTGACCATATGCACCCTTGAGATATCATTTTCTCAGAAGCATTTTCAGAAAAATAAAGAAATACAATAGAATTTCTAAAAAAAAAGTTCCATATAGTGTACAGTGTAAGGGATGATAAACAACCAAAGCGTAAAAGACCAATTGTACAAATGAAAACATAAATGATACATGAATTGTAGGGGTCTCAAGGTGAGTCTATAGAATGTTAGAGTTGATGTGAGTGAAATTATTGCCACCAGAATTTTTGTAATTTTTAAGTACAATAAAAGCATTCGCCATTTCTTACCCATAACTGTATTCATTCTGCACTTTCATCCCTTAACAGGCTACTGTTTACCTTACTTGTTTTCTTCCTTTTTACTTATGTCACTGCCTATTTCTATAGCTTTTGCAATCTCCCACTCAAAATTTAGTTATCCATCTTTATTATTGTTTCAGCCATTTTTTAATGCTTTCTAAATTTTTCTCAGTCTTCCAGACAATCATTAATTTCTGCAACAATATATGCCTTTCTGTTTCCTACCATTTCTCACTGATTCAGTTCAGAAGCAAGGCCTCAAAGGTATAGGAGAAAAATGCAATTCCCATAGAAAATTACTCAGCTGTCTTTCAAATTGATATTTCTCCAATTTCTCAAACTCTTGACTGGGATTGCAGCTACTAGTCCATCAACTTGACTCAAGACTGATATTTTGTTGAAATAGAATCTTAAACTCTGCAAAAGCATATTACCACGCAGCCACTTACTTCACGTGACAGTAAAAGGCTCTAGTATTTATACTACCATAAATTGATACCAGTGTGTTCTCATTTAAGTTTAGGGTAAAGAATTTGCATTCTATGATAGATAGAATGAAAATTGAAGGCAAATCTAGTTACGATTATTGCACCATCAGCAAATAATGCTGTGTAGTACTAATGAAGGCCAACAGAACTTTAAGCAATACAGGCATTAATTAAAGTAAAAAGTCAGAGGAAGTTGTGTTACTGCAAACCTGCCATGCCACATTTCGTCACTCTCCGGTTTGGAAGCACCAGTGTACGGGTTAAGTAAAACTTGCAGAGAGTTGTCGGCTCAGCGTGCTCCATCACGGGCACTAGCATTTCCTGTATCGAGGACATTTTCAATAGGCGACGGCTCAGTAAGGTGGCTTTCATCATGAGAGGGCCTCACTATCTATGAAATGCCTGCCCGTCATTCCTACCAACAGGGAGGAGGTACAAGTGCCGGAAGATGCAGTCAATATCTTAGGAACAGCTGCTTCCCTTCTGCCATCAGATTTCGGAACAGACCACAAATCCATGAACACAGCCTCACTATTCTTCTCTCATTTTACACAATTTATTTATTTTTATATAAGACCATAAGATATAGGAGCAGAATTAAGCCATTAAGCCCTTCGAGTCTGCTGTACCATTTCATCATGGCTGAACCAATTTTCTTCTCAGCCCCAATCTCTTGACTTCTCCCTGTATCCCTTCATGTCCTGACCAGTCAAGAATCTAACAACATCTGCCTTAAATATACATTGTCTCCACAGCTGCATACAGCAAATAATTCTGCAGAGTCCACCACTCTCTGCCTAAAGAATTTCCTTCTCATGTCCATTCTAAAAGAACACCTCTCCATTCTGAGGCTGTGTCCTCTGGTCTTAGACTCTCCCATCGTAGCAAATATCCTCTCCACATCCACCCAAACAAAGCCTTTCACCATTCGACAGGTTTCAATGTGGTCACCCCTCATTCTTCTGAATTCTGTTGACTACAGACCAAGAACCATCAAATGCTCTTTATCTGGCAAGCTGTTCAAATCTGGAATCATTTTCATGAATCTCCTTTGAACTGTCTTCAGTCTCAGCACATCCTTTCTCGGATAAGAGGCATATACTCTAAGTGAGGCCTCACCAGTGCTTTATAAAGTCTCAACATTACATCCTTGCTTTTATATTCTGGTCCTCTTGAAATGAATGCTAACATCACATTTGCCTTCCTCACCGCAGATGCAACCTGCAAATTAACTTTATGGGAATCCAGCGCAAGGACTGTTAAGTCTCTTTGCACCTCAGTTTTCATATTTTCTCTCCAATTAAAAATAATTAACCATTCAATTTCTTCTACCAAAGTACATGGCACTGTATTCCATCTGTCATTTCTTTGTTCATTCTCCTAATCTGTCTAAGTCCTCTGTAGCCTCTCTACTTCCTCAAAATTATCTGTCCCTCCACCTATCTTCATATCATCTGCAAGCTTTGCAACAAAGCTATCAATTCCATCATCCATATCATTGACATATAACATAAAAAGAATCAGTCACAACACAGATCCCTGGGAACACCACTAGTCACAAACAGCTAACCAGAAAAAGTCCCCTTTATTCCCACAATTTGCCTCCTGCCAATCAGCCACTGCTTTATCCATGCTAGAAGCTTTCCTGTAATGTCATGGACCCGTTTTGCAGCAGCAGTACAGTGCAATACCTTAAAAAATCCTTTGAGGAAACAAAGTTGACTACGGCCTATTTTATCATGTGCCTCCAAGTAACCTGAGACCACATCCTTAATAATTGACTCCAACATCTTCTCAAACACTGGGGTCAGACCAACTAGCCTATAGCTCCTTTCTTCTGCCTTTCTTCCTTCTTGAAGAGTAGAATGACATTTCCAATTTTTCAGTCTTCTGGAACCATTCCAGAATCTAATGATTGTTGAAAGATCATTACTAATCCCCCCATGAACTCTTCAGCCACTTCTTTCAGGGGTGTACACCATCGGTCCAGGTGACATATCTATCTTCACACCTTTCAGTTCCCCAATAATCTTCTTTCTAGCTATGGTAACTTCATACACTTCATGACCTCTGACGCCTGGAACTTCCACCATACTGCTAGTGTCTTCAATAGTGAAGACTGATAGAAAATACTTATTCAGTTCATGCAGCATTTCCTTGTCCCTATCATTATTTCTCCAACCTCATTTTCCAGTAGTCCAAATCCACTCTCACCTCTCTTTTATACGTTATGTATCTGAAGAAACTTTTAGTAGATTCTTTATTCTTACTCTTATTGCACTTGTAGTGATTTTTTATGTATTGCACTGTACTGCTGCTGCAAAACTACAAATTAAACTTTATTTTGATGCATTCCAATTTTATATCCACCTTTGGAAGCAAGAGCAAAAGGACAATGCCTTGCATTGGAGGCCTAAATTGTAAAAGTATTCAGCTGCTCAAGAAGCAATTTGTTAGTTGAAATCATGGAAATAAAAGTGAAAATGAATACATGAGAAATAAAAATTTATTTATAGAAACGTAGAACATAGAAAACCTAGAGCACAATACAGGCCCTTCAGCCCACAATGCTGTGCTGAACATGCACTTACTTTCGAAACAACCTAGGGTCACCCATAGCCCTACATTTTTCTAAACTCCATGTACCCATCCAGGTAAAACAACCTATCGTATCCCACTCCACCACTGTCGCCGGCAGCCCATTCCACGCACTCACACTCTCTGCGTAAAAAACCTGCTCTTGACATCTCCTCTGAACCGACTTCCAAGCACCTTAAAACGGTGCCCTCTCATGTTAGTCATTTCAGCCCTGGTAAAAAGCCCCTGACTCTCCACATGATCAATGCCTCTCATCATCTTATACACCTCTATCAGATCACCTCTCATCCTCCGTCGCTCCAACGAGAAAAGTCCAATTTCACTCAACCTATTCTCATAAGGCATGCTCCCCAATCCAGGCAACATCCTTGTAAATCTCCTCTGCACCCTTTCTATAGTTTCCACATCTTTCCTATAGTGAGGTGACCAGAACTGAGCACAGTACTCCAACTGGGGTCTGACCAGGGTCCTATAAAGCTGTAACATTACCTCTCGGCTCTTAAACTCAATCCCACAGTTGATGAAGGCCAATGCACCGTATGTCTTCTTAACCATACAGTCAATCTGTGCAGCAGCTTTGAGTGTCCTATGGACTCCAACCCCAAGATCCATCTGATCCTCTACATTCCCAAGAGTCTTACTATGTGGCGCTTGGCCAGGTGGTTAAGGTGTCAGTCTAGTGATCTGAAGGTCGCTAGTTCGAGCTTCAGCTGAGGCAGCGTGTTGTGTCCTTGAATTTTTTGAGGATGTAACTAGTAGAGTGGATAGGGGAGAACCAGTGGATGTGGTATATTTGGATTTTCAAAAGGCTTTTGACAAGGTCCCACACAGGAGATTAGTGTGCCAACTTAAAGCACACGGTATTGGAGGTAAGGTATTGATGTGGATGGAGAGTTGGTTAGCAGACAGGAAACAAAGAGTGGGAATAAACGGGACCTTTTCAGAATGGCAGGCGGTGACTAGTGGGGTACCTCAGGGCTCAGTGCTGGGACCCCAGTTGTTTACAATATATATTAACGACTTGGATGAGGGAATTAAATGCGGCATCTCCAAGTTTGCAGATGACACGAAGCTGGGCGGCAGTGTTAGCTGTAAGGAGGATGCTAAGAGGATGCAGAGTGACTTGGATAGGTTGGGTGAGTGGGCAAATTCATGGCAGATGCAACTTAATGTGGATAAATGTGATATGGTTGAATGGTAGCCGATTAGGAAAAGGGGAGGTGCAACGAGACCTGGGTGTCATTATACACCAGTCATTGAAAGTGGGCATGCAGGTACAGCAGGCGATGAAAAAGGCGAATGGTATGCTGGCATTTATAGCGAGAGGATTTGAGTACAGGAGCAGGGAGGTACTACTGCAGTTGTACAAGGCCTTGGTGAGACCACACCTGGAGTATTGTGTGCAGTTTTGGTCCCCTAATCTGAGGAAAGACATCCTTGCCATAGAGGGAGTACAGAGAAGGTTCACCAGATTGATTCCTGGGATGGCAGGACTTTCATATGATGAAAGACATGATGAACTAGGCTTATAATCGTTGGAATTTAGAAGATTGAGGGGGGATCTGATTGAAACACATAAAATCCTAAAGGGATTGGACAGGTTAGATGCAGGAAGATTGTTCCCAATGTTGGGGAAGTCCAGAACGAGGGGTCACAGTTTGAGGATAAAGGGGATGCCTTTTACGACCAAGATTAGGAAAAACTTCTTCACACAGAGAGTGGTGAATCTGTGGAATTCTCTGCCACAGGAAACAGTTGAGGCCAGTTCATTGGCTATATTTAAGAGGGCGTTAGATATGGCCCTTGTGGCTACGGGGATCAGGGAGTATGGAGAGAAGGCAGGTACAGGGTTCCGAGTTGGATGATCAGCCATGATCATACTGAATGGCGGTGCAGGCTCGAAGGGCCGAATGGCCTACTCCTGCACCTATTTTCTATGTTTCTATGTTTCTAAGGCACTTAACCACATATCGTTCTGCGATGACACCAGTGCCAAGCTGTATGAGTTCTAGTTCCCTTCCCTTGGACAACATCGGTGTATGGAGAGGGGAGACTTGCAGCATGGGCAACTGTTGGTCTTCCATACAACGTTGCCCAGGCCTCAGTCATCATCGAAAATCAACGGACAGCCGAAGTTAAAAAACCATTAATACTATATTCTGTCATCAGATTTGACCTACCAAAATTAACCACCTCACATTTACCTGGGTTGAACTCCATCCGCCACTTCTCAGCCCGGTTTTGCATCTTATCAATGTCCTGCTGTAAACTCTGACAGCCTTCCACACCATCCACAACACCCCCAACCTCTGTGTCATCAACAAACTTACTAACCCATCTCTCCACTTCCTCATCCAAGTCATTTATAAAAATCACGAAGGGAAGGGGTCCCAGAACGGATCCCTGAGGCACTCCACTGGTCACCAACCTCCATGTAGAATATGACTCGTCTACAACCACTCTTTGCCTTCTGTGTGCAAGTCAATTCTGGATCCACAAAGCAATATGCCCTTGGATCCCATGCCTCCTTAATTTCACAATAAGCCTTGCATGGGGTACCTTATTAAATGCCTTGCTGAAATCCATACACACTACATCTACTGCTCTACCTTCATCAATGTGTTTAGTCATACCTTCAAAAAATTCAATCAGGCTCATAAGGCATGACCTGCCTTTGACAAAGTCATTCTGACTATTCCTAATCATATTATACCTCTCCAAATGTTCATAAATCCTGCCTCTCAGGATCCTCTCCATCAACTTGCCAACCACTGAAGTAAGACTCACTGGTCTATAATTTCCTGGGCTATCTCTGTTCCTTTTCTTGAATAAGGGAACAACATCTGTAACCCTCCAATCCTCTGGAACCTCTCATGTCCCCATTGATGATGCAAAGATCATCGCCAGAGGCTCAGCAATCTCCTCCCTCGCCTCCCACAGTAGCCTGGGGTACATCTTGTCCAGACCCAGTGACTTATCCAATTTGATGCATTCCAAAAGCTCCAGTACATCCTCTTTCTTAATGTGTATATGCTCAAGCATTTCAGTCTGCGGTAAGTCATCCCTGCAATCGCCAAGGTCCTTTTCCATAGTGAATACTGAAGCAAAGTATTCATTAAATATCTCGGCTATCTCCTCCAGTTCCATACAAACTTTTCCACTGTCACACTTGATTGGTCCTATTCTCTCATGTTTTATCCTCTTGCTCTTTACATACTTGCAGAATGCCATTGGAGTTTTCCTTAATCCTGCCTGCCAAAGCCTTCTCATGGCTCCTTCTGGCTCTCCTAATTTCATTCTTAAGCTCCTTCCTGCTGGCCTTATAATCTTCTGGATCTGTAGTTTTTTTGAACCTTTTGTTAGCTTTTCTTCTTGACTAATAATACTATTAAATTATTAGGATAAGAGAATACAGGTTCAGCCTCACCCAAAGTGCAATGTTGTTCTTCCTGCTGAAGTCTTCCAGCTGATTACTTGCTGCTCATACAAAATTACAAAGACTAGATGACCATAAGACCTTGGAGCAGAGTTACATTATTTGGCCCATTGAGACTGCTCTGCTATTTGATCATGGCTGATCCATTTCTCCCTCAACCCCACTCTCCTAGTTTCTCCCTGTAACGTTTCACACCTGACTTACCCAGAACCTATCAACCTGCGCCTGAAATACACCCAATGACCTGGCCTCCACAGCTGCCTACGCCAATAAATTCCACAGATTCACCATCCCATAGCTAAAGAAATTCCTCCTCATCTCCATTCTAAATGGACGTCCTTCTGTTCAGGGATGTGCCCTTTGCTTCTAGATCCTCTCCCTGTAGGAAACGCCCTCTCCACATCCACTCTATCTTGGGTTTTCAACATTCAATAGGTTTCAATGAGAGTCCCCACTTATTCTTCTAAACTCCAGCAAGTACAGGCCCAGAATCAACGTGGAGAGGCTGTGAAATGGAGACACCTCCTTTCCCCTTTTTCTGGGGGTGGAGGGGAGGGGAAGACAGAGACAGAGAGAGACATCAACCCCTGCAAAGCATCACTAATCACCAGCAACCAACCAGAAAAGGCTCCCTTACTCCCATTATTTGCCTCCTGTCTATCAGCCAAAGCTTGACCCATGCTAGTAGCTTTCCTGTAATACCAAGGGCTCTTCTCTTGCTTAGCAGCCTCATGTGTGTTACCATATCAAAGGTGGATTAAAAATCCACGTACACAACATCTATTGATTCTCCTTTCTCTATTCTGCTTATTATTTTCTCAAAGAATCCTATGGATTTTTCAGACAAGAGTTTAAGGAAAACTTGCTGAATTCGACCTATTCATTATGTGCCTCCAAGTATCCCAAAACCACATCTTTAAAAATCGACTCCTACATCTTCCCAACCACTGAGTTTAGGTTGATAGGCCTATAATTTCCTTTCTTCTATCTCACTCCCTTTTTGAAGAGTGGAGTGACATTTGCAATTTTCCAGACCTCCAGAACCGTGCCAGAATCAATTGATTCTTGAAAGATCATTATTAATACCTCCACACTTTTCCAGTGCTTCATTCAGAACCCCGGGGTGCAGTCCATCTGGTCCAGGTGACTTATTTACCGAGACCATGAGACCATAAGATGATAAGATTCAGGAGCAGAACTAGGCCATTCAGCTCATCAAGTCTGCTCCACCGTTCCATCATGGCTGATCCTGGATCTTACTCAACCCCATACACCTGCCTTCTCACCATGTCCTTTGATGCCCCAACCAATCAGGAAACTGTCAACTACTGCCTTAAATATACCCATGGACTTGGCCTCCACCACAGTCTGTGGCAGAGCATTCCACAGATTCACTACTCTCTGGCTAAAAAATATCCACCTTACCCTTGTTCTAAAAGGTCGGCCCTCAGTTTTGAGGCCGTGTTCTCTAGTTCTGGATACCCCCACAACAGGAAGCATGTTTTCCACACCAACCCTTTCTCGTCCCATCAACATTTGGTAGATTTCAATGAGATCCCCACACATTTTTTTCTAAATTCCAGTGAATACAGGCCCAAAGCTGCCAAATGCTCCTTATATGTTAACCCCTTCATTCCCAGAATCATCCTCGTGAACCTCCTCTGGACTCTCTCCAATTACAACACATCCTTTCTGAGATATGTGGCCCAAACTGACGATAATACTCCAAGTGTGGCCTGACTAGTGTCTTATACAGGCTCAGCATTATCTCCTTGCTTTTATATTCTATTCCCCTTGAAACAAACGCCAACATTGCATTTGCCTTCTTTACCACAGACTCAACCTGTAAGTTAACCTTTTGGGACTCCTAAATCCCTCTGATATTTGAACAACTCTCTGTTTAGGTAATAGTCCACACTATTATTCCTTTTACCAAAATGCATTATCATATATTTCCCAACATTGTATTCCACCTTCCACTTTTTTGCCCATTCTTCCAATTTGTCTATTTCTGCTGCAACCACACTGTTTTTTCAGCACTACCTACCCCTCCACTTATCTTCGTATTATCCGCAAACTTTGCCAGAAAGCCATCAATTCCACTATCTAAGTCATTGACAAACAATGTGAAAAGAAATGGTCCTAATACTGACCCCTGAGGAACACCACTAGTCACCAGCAGCTAACCAGAAAGGGACCCCTTTATTCCTACTCACTGCCTTCTGCCTATCAGCCATTCCACTACCCATGCCAGTATGTTTCCTGTAACACCATAGGATTTTATCTTGTTAAGCAGCCTCATGTGTGGCACCTTATCAAGCGCCTTCTGAAAATCCAAGTAAGTGACATCCACTGTCTCTCCTTTGTCCACCCTGCTTGTTACGCTCTTGAAGTCTAATAAATTTGTAAGGCAAAATTTCCCTCGACAGAAACTATGCTGACTTTGAATTATTTTATCATTAGTCTCCAATTTCCTCGAAGCATCATCCTTAATAATAGACTCCAACACTTTCCCTACCATTGAGGTTAGGCTAACTGGCCTATTATTTCCATTCTTTTGCCTTCCTCCCTTCTTAAAGAGTGGAATGACATTTGCAATCTTCCAGGCCTCTGGAAGATTCTTGAAAGATCATGACCAATGCATCAGTTATCACTTTAGTAACTTTGCTCAGGACTCTGGGATGTAGTCCAGGTGATTTATTTACCTTAAGACCTTTCAGTCTACCTAGCACTTTTTCACTTGTAGTAGCATTGACACTCACTCGTTCTCCCTGACACGCACCGATCTCTGGCACACTGCTAGAGACTTCCACAGTGAAGACAGATGCAAAGTACTCATTAAGTTCATCTCCCCTTTCTTTATTCCCCATTACTACCTCAACAGCATCATTTTCCCGTGATTCAGTATCAACTCTCACCTCCCTTTTACTCTTTATATAACTGAAAAGCTGACCTTTCAGCTTCCCAAATGTCTTCTGTTTGTAGTAGTAATTGCATTCCCTTCTACCCAACATTCACAAACTTCCCACATACTGCATGTGTCTTCCATAGTGAAGACTGATGCAAAATACTTTTTCAGTTCTTCTGCCATTTCTTTGCTCCTCATTACTATCTCTCCAGCGTTCTGATAGGTACTTTTATCTCCCTTTTACTAAAAAAAGAGAGTATATGTAAAAAAACCTTTTAGTATCCTCTGATATTATTGGTTAGCTTACCTTCATATTACACTCTTTCACTCCTCATGGTGTTTTTAGTTGCCTTCTGCTTTAGTATATGCCCTCTCCTTTGCTTTTATATTGGCTTTGAGTTCCCTTGTTGTGTCATCCTGTCATAAGGAGGTGGCTGGGAACGGACCCAAGTGCAAGACACAGACACTGAAGTACTAGGGACAGGACCAGGATACAGGGTGAGGGCTAGGGCATGGACACGAAAACCAGGAACCCGGAACCGGACTGGACAAGAGAGCTAGGAGCCCAGAGACTTGATGCAAAGCTGGAGACTAGAGCCTTGGGGTTTTGAAGCTTGGCTAGGGACGAGGCTTAAGGCTTGGGGTCTTGAAGCTCCTCCGGGGCGGGGTGCGGAACTCCACCTGACGGAGGCAAGAGACCGGAAGGGACAGAAACAACCACAGGGTAACGGCAATACGGCCTGGCTTACCCAATGGAGGCAAGGGACAGGAAGGGACAGAAACAACCACAGGGTAATGGCAAGACGGCCTGACTTACCCAGCAGAGGCAAGGGACAGGAAGGGAGCTAGGTACAGGGAGGCTCCAAGACAAGACTTCAGGTGACATGAGGTGAGAGTTACCAGCAAGACAAGGCAAGGCTTCAGGCAATGCAAGGCGAGACAAGAACTTCAGGCGAGTCGAGAATTACCAGCAAGACAAGGCAAGGCTTCAGGCAATGCAAGGCGAAGCAAGAACTTCAGGCGAGTCGAGAGTTACCAGCAAGACAAGGCAAGGCTTCAGGCAATGCAAGGCGAGACAAGAACTTCAGGCGAGTCGAGAGTTACCAGCAAGACAAGGCAAGGCTTCAGGCAATGCAAGGCGAAGCAAGAACTTCAGGCGAGGCAAGAGTTACTGGCAAGACAGGGCAAGCCTTCAAGCGAGGAAACAGAAGGCAGGGGAAGGGACACAAGGAGCAAGGGCAAGAACAATCCACCAGCCGCACCCTGGTCTCTGGACGTCTTTATGCAGCCAGCCCCAACGAGAATCAGCTGCCTCAATTAGTGCTCAACAGGAACAGAAACAGGGTAGACAGGAAAACCTGGAGCAAGGGTCGATGGACCAGACCATGAACCGGAATGCGGACTTCACGGACCAGACCATGATAGTTACCTCCCCCCCCCACCCCTGCCCACGGGAGCAACCTGGCAACCAACAGGCTATCCAGATTATGGACGAGCTGGGCGGGTGGGAGGGTATTTACCAGAAGGGAACTCCAGGTGGCAAGACGAAAATGACAGTGTCTGTGTTGCTGGGTCCATAGTTGGCTGGATTGTTCTGTCATAAGAACGGACTCAAGTGAAAGACACAGACACTGAAGTACTAGGGACAGGACTAGGATACAGGGCGAGGGCAAGGACATGGACACGAAAACCGGGAACCCGGAACAGGACTGGACAACAGAGCTAAGAGCCCAGAGACTTGAGGCGAGGCTGGAGACCAGAGACTTGAGGCGAGGCTGGAGACCAGAGACCTGAGGCGAGGATGGAGACCAGTGACCTGAGACGAGGATGGAGACCAGAGACCTGAGGCGAGGCTGGAGACCAGAGACTTGAGGCGAGGCTGGAGACCAGAGACTTGAGACGAGGATGGAGACCAGAGACTTGAGGCGAGGCTTGGGACCAGAGACTTGAGGCGAGGCTTGGGACCAGAGACTTGAGGCGAGGCTTGGGACCAGAGACTTGAGGCGAGGATGGAGACCAGAGACTTGAGGCGAGGATGGAGACCAGAGACTTGAGGCGAGGCTGGAGACCAGAGACTTGAGACGAGGATGGAGACCAGAGACTTGAGGCGAGGATGGAGACCAGAGACTTGAGGCGAGGATGGAGACTAGAGGTTTGGGGTCTTGAAGCTTGGCTAGGGACGACGCTTGAGGCTTGGGGTCTTGAAGCTCCTCTTGGGCAGGGCGCGGAACTCCACTCAATGGAGGCAAGGGACAGGAAGGGACAGAACCAACCGTAGGTAACGGCAAGACGGCCTGGCTTACCCAGCGGAGGCAAGGGACAGGAAGGGAGCTAGGTACAGGGAGGCTCCAAGACAAGACTTCAGGCGAGACAGGGCGAGAGTTACCAGCAAGACAAGGCAAGGACTTCAGGCAATGCAAGGTGAGACAAGAACTTCAGGCGAGGCAAGAGTTACCGACAAGACAAGGCAAGGCTTCAGGCGAGGAAACAGAAGGCAGGGGAAGGGATACAAGGAGTAAGGACAAGAACAATCCAGCAGCCGCACCCTGGTCTCTGGACGTCTTTATGCAGCCAGCCCCAACGAGAATCAGCTGCCTCAATTAGTGCTCAACAGGAACAGAAACAGGGTAGACAGGAAAACCTGGAGCAAGAGTCGATGGACCGTCTTCACGGACCGGTTCATGACGCATCCTGCCTTTAGACTTTTTTTTTCTTCTTTGGGATGTATCTATCCTGCACCTTCCAACTTGCTCCTAGAAACTCCAGCAATTGCTGCTCTGCCATCATCCCAGCTACTGTACCCTTCCAATTAACTTTGGCCAATGCCTCTCGTGTGTCTCTATAGTTCCTTTTAATCCACTGTAATACTGATATATATGACTTTAGCTTCTCCCTCTCAAATTGCAGGGTGAATTCTGTTATATTATGATCACAGTCTTCTAAGGATTCCTTTGTCGTTAGCTCCCTAATCAAGTCCAGTTTTACACACCTAATCCAGTGGTGGGACCAATCACAACCTGCTCTAAAAAGCCATCTCATAGACGCTCTACAAATTCCTTCTCTTGGGATCCAAAGTCAGCATCAACCTGAATTTCCCAATCTACCTGTGTATTGAAATCTCCCATGACTAATGTAACATTGCCCTTTTGACATGCATTTTCTATCTACTACAATAATTTGTAGCCTACATCCTGGGTACAATTTGGAGGCCTGTATGCAACGCCATCAGGGTTTTTTAATTCTTTCAGTTCCTTAACTATACCCACAACATTGTACATCTTCCGATCCTATGTCACCTCCTTTGAAGAATTTGATTTCATTTTTACCAACACAGCCAAGCCAACCCTTCTCCCTACCTGCCTGTCGGTTCGGTACAATGTGTATTCTTAGACTTTAAGCACCCAACTATAATCTTATTTTAGCTACAACTCCGTGTTGCCTACAACATCATACATGCCAATAGATCATCTACCGTATTTTGCTTATTGCGTGCATTCAAGTACAATACCTTCAGTCCAGTATTCGCCACCCTTTTCAGTTTTGTCTTTCTGTTACACTGCAGCTCTCCCTATCATTGTCTGTCCTTCCCAGAGGCAACCTGCAGGAATCTTGTGGTGAGAAGGTTGCAGGGTGCAAGATGATGTTTGACTCCATTTTCGCAATTAGAGCTTCCATTGTTCACTGAATAAAGCAACAAGGGAGACTGAAGTATTGAGGTGAATGCGGAAGGTGAGTGCCAGCTGCCTGCCTTTTGATCGCTGGTGGGATCACTCTGTTATTGGAGAGGGTAGACTGCCTTTTGATCGCTGGTGGGATTGCTCTGTCACCTCAGAAGGGAGTCCACCTTTTGATCGTTGGTGGGATCACTCTACTACCTGAGAGGGGAGTCTGCCTTTTGATCGCTGGTGGGATCACTCTGCAACTGGAGAGGGGAGTCTGCCTTTTGATTGCTGGGGAATTGCTCCACTAATGGAGAAGGAAGACTTTCTTTTGGTTACTGGTAGAATCATTCTGCTGCCGGAGGGAATGGCCTGCCACTGTGAATGTGACCCAGATTTTCCATGTTTTGTGTAAGGACTTGAATTATAGATTTTTTTCAGTCTGTTAGTTTTTTATAATCTGTGTTTTTCACCCAATCTTTCTCATTTTTTTTTGGCAGAGGGTTTTGGGGGTCAATGTGGCTGTTCTGTTTTTGTTCATTTTTTGTTTGGGGTGAAAGGATTTGGTGCATGACGATTGTGTTGCCGTTTTTTACTGGATTCTTGGCTGTCTGGAGAAGAAGAAATTCAGTGTTGTGTACTTTGATAATAAATGAACCATTGAACCTTCTTGATAGTTAATAATATTCCCCCCCCCCTTAGGTTCAAGTGTAATCCATCCCTTTTGCACAGTTCCTCAGAGTGGATCCCAATGATCCAGATATCTGAAACCTTGCCCTCAGTTCCTCAGCCACCCTTGCCAAGTCATCCTGTACTTTCCCTCACTGGTGTCTGGCACAGGCAGCAATCCAGAGATTACTACCCTGAGTTATTTCAAACTTCCCTCAGAAAGAAGTTATTTAATCCATGGAGTTTATGTTTTCTCTCAGAGTTCTCCCATCAATCCCATCACCTCATTTTTACCCTGGTTACCTGTCTCTCTCTCCCATGACTATTCAGAATCAGCGCTTTGAATGAACTTCTACATAGCATGACACAAAAGCCTTAGAATAACTTAATAAAAAACCCTCTGTGTTGCACCAGACATATGGGATTTATCTGAGTGAATTAATTAAAATGGACTGAATAACCCTGTTATCCAGAAGTACTTTGTAATTTGTTGTTTGGGAGAACAGGACTAGTTCTGTGTTCTTAGTTCAGAGATACAGAGATTAATGTATATTGTTAAAGTTGTTAGGCAACATGTTTAAATATATTGATGGAAACATTTCATTTGATTCAGGAATTGCAAGTCATAGCTTGGATATTTTAAATAATACATGTTTCGATACCTTGGAAAATTATTCTATAGCTTAATATTATCAGAAATAGATTTTATCTGAACTACTTCTCAGCATCAGTCTTCAACTATTGTTTGCTATCTCGAACCATGGAATGTGAAAATTCAATCCTTCCCTTAGCCTTCAGAAATTTAGTAGTATTCAGTTCCTGCAGTAACTTCCTGGGGTGCTGATATGGCTTTTTCACTCATAAGTGCATGCCGCAGTGACTTGTAATCATCAGTAACCTTGGTTTCACTTAGTATCACTGATTTTATAAATGCACCTATTTATTGCACACAATGAAATGGCCTCAGCAATAATGGTCATAATGCAATTTATCAGTACATTCAACCCCTTCTTTCCACTCCCTTAGGGTGTGCATGTCCTGAGAGTTGATAATTTGATAATACATGTTGATAATTTACTTGCCTCAGGACTTTGAGTGAGTGACACTGTTTGATTGTTGGCTGAGACGATCAGTTAGAATCAGAATCAGGTTTATTATCACTGTCCTCATGCTGTTTTATGGCAGCAGTACAGCATAAAGACATAAACTACCATAAATTACAAAATGAATAAATAGTGCAAAGTAAAAATGGAATAATGAGGTCGTGTTAATGGGTTTATGGATCATTCCAAAATCTGATGGCAGAGAGGAAGAAGACAATTGTGAATGGTTCCTGGATCTCCTTCATGCTGGTGTCCATAGAATCGACCGTGAAGTGCACTAAACTAGTAAATACATTCTTTAAGTATGTATTTACAGCAAGCTTGAACTTTATATATGTTTTTACACTGAGCTTTAACTATGGTTGGTAGGTTGATGGAAAAGATCCTGAGAGGCAGGATTTATGAACATTTGGAGAGGCATAATATGATCAGAATGGCTTTGTCAAAGGCAGGTCGTGTTTTACCAGCCTGATTGAATTTCTTGAGGATGTGACTAAACACATTGATGAAGGAAGAGCAGTACATGTAGCGTATGTAGATTTCAGCAAGGCAGTTGATAAGGTACCCCATGCAAGACTTATTGAGAAAGTAAGGAGGCATGGGATCCAAGGGGTCCTTCCTTTGTGGATCCAGAACTGGCTTGCCCACAGAAGGCAAAGAGCAGTTATAGACAGGTCATATTCTGTATGGAGTTCGGTGGCCAGTAGTGTGCCTCAGGGATCTGTTCTGGGACCCCTACTCTTTGTGATTTTTATAAATGACCTGGATGAGGAAGTGGAGAAATGGGTTAGTAAATTTGCTGATGACAAAAAGGTTGGAGGTGTTGTGGATAATGTGGAGGGCTGTCAAAGGTTACAGCAGGACGTCGGTAGATGCAAAACTGGGCTGAGAAGTGGAAGATGGAGTTCAACCCAGATTAGTGATAGGCGGTTCATTTTGGTAGATCAGGTATGATGACAGAATATAGTATTAATGGTAAGACTCTTGGCAGTGTGGAGGATCAGTGGGATTTTGGGGTCCAAGTCCATAAGACACTCAAAGCTGCTGCACAGGTTAACTCTGTGGCTAAGAAGGCATATGGTGTATTGGCCTTCATCAATCATGGGATTGAGTTTAAGAGACAAGAGGTGATGTTGCAGCTATATAGGACCCTGGTCAGACCGCACTTGGAGTACTGTGCTCAGTTCTGGTCACCTCACTACAGGAAGAATGTGGAAACTGTAGAAATGGTTCAGAGGAGATTTACAAGGATGTTACCTGGATTGGGGAGCATGCCTTATGAGAATAGGTTGAGTGAACTCGGTCTTTTCTCTCTGGAGCGACGAAGGATGAGAGGTGACCTGATAGAGGTGTATAAGATGATGAGAGGCATTGATCGTGTGGATAGTCAGAGGAGTTTTCCCAGGGCTGAAATGGCTAGCACGAGATGGTACAGTTTTAAGGTGCTTGGAAGTAGGTACAGAGGAGATGTCATGGGTAAGTTTTTTACTCAGAGAGTGGTGAGTGCGTGGAATGGGCTGCCGGCGGTGGTGGTGGAGGCGGAAACAAAATGGTCTCTTAAGAGACTCCTGGATGGGTACATGGAGCTTAGAAAAATAGAGGGCTATGGGTAACTTAGGTAATTTCTAAGTAAGTACATGTTTGACACAGCAATGTGGGCCGAAGGGCCTGTGTTGTGCTGTAGGTTTTCTTTGTTTCTATGTATTTACACCAAGCTTGAACTAATTTACAGCTGATCTATCTTTTCTTTGAGGAGTATTTCCTACCTTTCAGCATTCAGAAATGAAAGCAGAATTTACACCGATAATGGACACATCATGAACATAGAAGAAGAAGCCCTTTGGCCTATGATGCCTCTGTAACCATGATGGTAAATGAAACTAATCTCATCTTTCCTGCTCATAGTACATATTCCTTTGTTCTCCATTGCAGTGATGAATACTAAAATATTATTGACTCTACTGATACGGCCACAGTGGTCATTTTCTTTTACGACCCATGCATTATGTATCTATGAAACATCAGTTGTAGAAATGCAGGACAATCCCATTTATTACAGTATATTATTGCCTTTCCAGTAAAATCACTGACAGTGCCTTAAAACCTGTCATTTGCAGATTACCTTCCAACTTTATAACCAGTCAATTTGTTCTGTTTGTATCTGATTATAAGGAATGTGCTTGAAGGTTAAGACCAAAGAATGTAGATGATAAAATATGGAACAAAATACAAACTGCTGGAGGAACTCAGCACATTCAGCAGCATCTGTGCCAGCAGAGAAGTTTCAGGTTGAAGAATGAGTTCAGGGGCCAGAAGGTGGTGGGTGGAACCATGTGAGGTGGAGTATGAGGGTCAGGAAGGAGCAAGGTGAAGGCTGAGGATGATAGAAAGAATCCATCATAAGAAAAGAAATACAGATAGTGCAAAGTGGGGAAGGAAGGGGAAGGTAGACACAGAAGCTGGAAGGTGATGCGAACCTGATAAAGGAGGGATGATCACTCTATCGAAACAGATGTGAGGAAGAGGTGGGAAAAATCGGCCTAGGGAGAATAAACCCAGGTGGATGGGTGTTGGGTGACAGGCAGATGGAACAGAGTGGGAGATGGTAACAAATTTAGGTCATGTGGAAATGGAAAAGATAAACAAACAGAGAGAGAGAAACTGGGCGGACTGATGGGGATGAGAAAGGGACAGAGATGCAGTTTCTTCAAAAATGGAAAATTTAATTTCATATTGTTGGGTTGGATTCTTACTCAGGATGAATACAAGGTTCTGTTCTTCTATTTTTGGTATAATTGCCAGTATTTTAAAATAGGCCTGAACTTTTGCCTTCGGTATTGTGATTTTCATGAGTGTTGAGTAATGACTCAGATCCCACTGCAGAAACATTGGATATAATCCGGTTTGGCTGTTCACGGTTTCTAATTTACGCACTGTTTATTTGAAAAAGAAAGCTGTTTTGTACAAATTATTCCCAGATAGAAATTCCATTTGTAAGTGTGTTAAAGCATTCGGAAGTGTAATAGATACGAAGTGCAATACTGTGGGAATGCTGTCCATGGCAGCAGACTAGTGCAACATTTTACAGTGCCAGCTATAAGATTAGGATTTGATTCCCTTCGAGTTCTGTAAGGAGTTTCAAACAAGAGCAAAAATTTCCAATTGCGAATCTACTACAATTAGTATCCTAAGTTCCAAAACAATTAAAAAGTGTTATTAAAAGGAAAGGAGATGTAACACAATGGTAAACATGCCTCTGTTCCAACTTTTGTTGAGTGTGTTGCAGCCATCAAGTTCTAAATTTGTGTATGTTTACAAAATACAATTAAGTTGGTCAGTAAAACTATTGAAAATCTTTTCTTTGTACTTTTGTCAGTTAAATAAAAGTTCACGTGAATTAACATATCACAGATTTTTGTTTTTATTGCATTTTGGAAAATATCCCAACTTTTCTGGAAATGGGATTTGTACATCAGATCTCATCAGTATACAAGAGGCCACACAGGGAGCACCGGACACAGTATATGACTCCAACAGACTCACAGGTGACATGTCCTGTAAGTAGTTTGTATTTTCTCCCATGAATTTCCTCTGGGTGCTCTGATTTCCTCCCACATTCCAAAAATATACAAATAGGGTTAGGGCTGGTGACCTGAGGGCACACTATATCGGTTCAGAAACATAGCTATACTTGTGGGCTGCTCAACACTATCTTCACTGATCTGATTTGACATAAACAATGCATTTCATTATATACCTTGATGTATATGTGAGAAGTAAAACTAATCTTTAAAATTAAAAGATTGCTGCTGGAAATGCATTTCTCCAATTATAAGAACTGACAACAATTAACAATATGAAATAGCACAAATCAGTGCTTCATAGTATGACACGGAGGGGTGGGGGTAGTGTTGTAGTCAACAGCCCACCCCTGCATGTCTAATCACCAGTACTGCTTATTGATCTTGTGTTAAAGTGCTTCTGTGGGATTCTGGTGGGAGGTTCCAGTTCATTTATTGTTAGATTTTAGCTTGCGGTTATACAGTTATTTGATAGTGTATTTGTGGGTCACCCTGACTGTATCCGGGGTGTGTGATGGTCACCTGCCCTGTTGGTGTGAGACTGGTTGGGTTCTCTCTCTATCGGAAGGCAGTCACAGTCGCATTGCACCACTGTCGGCTCTTGGCCACCACGAACCCAGTGAGGCTGAAGGAAGGAAGTGACACTCTGGGTGTCCTGCCTCTTGCCTCACACAAACAAAGCCTCCCCTGGAGGGGCTCCAAACCCGCCAATGCCCCAGGCAGCAGCAAAGACCCCCACCTGGACTTCGGAATCTTTTTATGGACTCTGGGGTTGCCGAGGATGGCTGACCCCCTTGGGTGGGGCAATGTGATGCTTTGGGGGTTAGGGGGGTGGGGTGAGTAGGCGACAGCCCGCCTCGACATTTCTAATGAATAGAACTGCTTATTGTTCTGGTGTTAAAATGCGTTTGTGGGAAGTTCCAGTTCATTTATTGTACAATGTAGCTTGGATTATACAGTTATTTGCTTGTGTATTTGTGGGTCACCCTAACTGTAACCAGGGTGTGTGATGGTCACCTCCCCCGTCTGTATCAGACTGGTTGGGTTCACTCTCCAGGTCAGGGTGCCTGGTCTGTTTTGTGTTTAACACAATAAAACAGTTGTTGAGCTATTGAGCTTCCTCATCTGTCATTATGAACCAAATGCTCACTACAATATATTACTGAGAATGGTGAAAAACTGCAGTCTAGACATGACGGGACAACTTTTCTCAGAAGAAAACAGATTCTAGTCAGTTTCCGTGTTGGCAGGTGGTGTATGTGTTATGTCTGGTGTGTGGAGTATCTGCTCCAGTGGACATATTTCACATTTGGACTCCAGAGAGCCACAGATATCAAATAAGTCATTGGAGGGAAGTTAACTTCCAGTAATAGGGTGGTGCACACAGACGCAGTGGCCACTCTGGGTCCAATTAAAGATGCATTTATTCATCTGGCCTTGTTAATTTTCTTTACGATCACAAGTCACTGCTGGATACCGAAAACATCAAGTACTGCGGGACTATCTCATCAGCAAGCTGTTTGATAGCGACGGATCTGGACTCATTACATATGGTCATTGTGTTGTCACCCGGACTTGTTGCATACTGTTGTGCTGAGACCCTGCTGGACATTGGTAACGTAGAACACTGCAATTGCAGTTCATGGTTAATTGGTGAGACTTGATGGCAGGCAGGCTGTGTTGCCTTGGTTGTGACAAGGAGCAGGCCTATCCATGGGGTCACTTTGGACACAGTGGGCTGTTGCAGACACCCAGGGGAGAGGGCGGGGACCTCTGTTAGGCATGGGGTCACTTTGGACCCAGGGGAGAGGGTGGGGACATGCTGGATTGTGCTGAGTTGGGGCTGACCCCTCCTGTTGCTACTGCTCTCCAGTGTTTTCTTAGTGCTGCCTTCTAGTGTCTGTTCAGTGTTGTGTTCCAGTGCTCACTCAGGGGAAGAACAAACTGGACCAGGCCAATGCCACTCAGGACTGGGGTTATATATATTCTTTTCTTTATGACTTTTCTTTTGAAATCGTACTACTGTGTTATGTTCGATTTGCAGTGTGCTGTGTGCTGTTGGCAATGTGTTTTGCATCTTGGCCCCAGAGGAACACCGCATTCAAGTATGGTTGAATGATAATTAACTTGAACTTGAGCAGTGGGTGATCCCTGTGTAATTCAAAAGAGAGAAAGTGCTGACAAAGGCCAGGCAGAGAGAAAAATAAATCAAAGAAAACAATAATCAACAAAGAGAACCAACTGTTAGGCTATAGAGAGCAAAATCAGATGTTAAAACCATCAGAGGAATTTACTTTAAGTAGAAGTTCTCAGAGAGAACTTCTGAGAAGATCTGTTTTATATGTTGCATCATGGACAATATTGTATGAATGACTAAATGATAGAAGGTGTATGTTTATTACAGTTAAATTGCTGGTATGAAAAAGATAGGAAATCAAGATCAATTGGCTCAGATTAACTACCAAATCTCTGATTGATAGAGAGAATTCACATTATATTAAATCAGCAAAAGACCATCTTCCTGCAGAGCTGATGATTGATTCTCCGAATTCATCTCATTTATGTGCTTCATAAATGATGTACAGAGAATCCAATCTTGTTCAAAACAATTTTCAATTAGCCTTGTACATTTTTGGTTACTTAGCTACTTAAAAGCCAGGATCAGAAGGTGATCATTTGTAGATATAGAATTAAGAAAAAGACATGTCTACAAATTATGTCCTCCTACACTCAGGAAATTATCTATAAACATTTGTTTTATCTACCTAATCTGTCTAATGCTAGTATTAATAGGGCCAGTTGTTTATTGGTTAATTGGGATTAGAAGATTCAGGTGAATTGATAAAATGATTTCCCAAAGACATTCCAAATAGATTGAGTTTACAACATGAACATTGAAGATGGAGTCTTATCATTCGTTTGTTTTAGTTAGCAAAACAGCACGATGTAGGCTCTGGCTGGCCCTTCGAGTCATGTTCCCCAGCAACCCCTGACAAAACTGACTAACCCTAACCTAATCACAGCATAATTTACAATGACCAATTAACCTACCCAGTATGCCTTTAGGAAACCAGAGGACTCAGAGAAAACCCACGCAATCCACAGGGAGGACGTCCTGAGGCTCCTTACACAGAAACACATTGGAATTGAATGCCAAACTCCTGAACACGCAGAGCTGTGATAGCGTTGTGCTAACCACTAAACTACCATGCTGAGTTGCTGAAATTAGAACCTTCCCACAGAATATGAAGTTTTGAAGACAATGGCACCTGAGAAACATTCATCAGATAAACATTCAAAATCATGTTTCCATGGTGGAAGTACCCAAAACAAGAGGCTTAAGGTGACAGGAAGGAGCTTTATAGGTAATCTGAGGGCTCAGTTTTTACACAAAGAGTGATTAACAGCTGGAACACACTACCAGAGAAGGTGGTTGAATCAGATCTAATAGTTACTATTGGATCTGGTGCTCTTGATCCGAGATTCCATAAGATTTAGAAGTAGAATTAAGCCCTTTGGCTCATAGAGTGTGCTTCGCCATTCCATCATGGCCGATTTATTATCCATCTCAACCCCATGCTCCTGCCTTCTCCCCATAACCTTTGATGAGATAATTATAGGCATCCGTTAGTCTCGTGAGACCATGGATTTGTGCCTTGGAAGGTTTCCAGGGCGCAGGCCTGGGCAAGGTTGTATGGGAGACCGGCAGTTGCCCATGCTGCAAGTCTCCCATCTCCACACTACCGATGTTGTCCAAGGGAAGGGCACTAGGGCCGATACAGCTTGGCACCAGTGTCGTCGCAGAGCAATGTGTGATTAAGTGCCTTGCTCAAGGACACAACACACTGCCTCAGCTGAGGTTTGAATTAGTGACCTTCAGATTACTAGACCGATGCCTTAACCATTTGGCCACACGCCAACACGCGTTAGATGTGACGTGATATATAAGACATAAGACATAGGAGAATTCTTCAAAAGTCAAGAATAAGGCATAAAACTTGGAGGTTACAGCCATATTATTTAGTGCTACAAATACAAAGAACAAAGAAAGAAAGACAAAGAACCCAAGATCATGGTCATCTGGTACTCGCACCAGAGATAAAGCAGATTCCAGTGATAAAATAAAACCTATGAAATAACCTGATTCAAGTGGTATGTCACCTACTGCAGAAAATCCAGGAAGTTTCCAAAAAATTGAAGCACTAATTGTAGCAGATAGCGCAACAAGGTGTTGGAGTTCATAGTTCAATGCTGCTGCTGTCTGTAAGTAGTTGGTACAACCTTCCCGAGCATGGGTGGGTGGGTTTGCTTCGACTGCTCCTGTTGGCTCCTACAGTGCAAAGACGTAGCAGTTAGTGGGTTAATTGATGATTGTAAATTGTCCTGTGATTAGGCTGGGGTTAAATAGTTGTGTTGCTGGGTGGTGCAGCTCGTTGGGCCGGGAGGGCCTGTTCTGTACCATATCTCTGAATAAATAAATAAGTAGAGTTATAAAATCAGCTGTACTACAATTACTGAAAATCGCACATATATTGGTGTGTATATAAACATTACAGGCATGCATGGGAAAGATAAACTACAAGAAAAATAACCATTCTACACCCTAATCCAACACTATCCTGCCTCAGCAAGCACCTGGACCCATTGCAATTTGCCTATCACCACAGTGGGTCAACTGCAGACACAATCTCAAAGGCTCTCCACTTTAGACTACCTGGACAACATAAACACTTGCATCAGGATGCTGTTCATTGGCTATAGCTCAGCTTTTAATACCATCATTCCCACTATCCTGATTGAGAAGTTGCAGAACCTGGGCCTCTGTACCTCCCTCTGCAACTGGATCCTCAACTTCCTAACTGGAAGACCACAATCTGAGCGGATTGGTGAAAACATATCCTCTTCGCTGACAATCAACACTAGTGCATCTCAGGGGTGTGTTCTTAGCCCACTGCTCTACTCTCTATATACCCACGACTGTGTGGCTAGGCATAACTCAAACACCATCTGATGATACAATCATTGTTTGTGTGACGAGAGGGCATACAGGAGTAAAATAAAGTAAAGTAAAAGCACCATTAGTCTTGCGAGACCATGGAACTGCGCCTGGAAAGTTTTCACTCTCCAGGGTGCAGGCCTGGGCAAGGTTGTATTGAAGACCAGCAGTTGACCATACTGCAGGTCTCCCCTCTCCATGACACCCATGTTGTCCAAGGGAAGGGCATTAGGACCCATACAGCTCGGCACCAGTGTCATCACAGAGCAATGTGTGATTAAGTGCCTTGCTCAAGGACACAACACATTCCCTTGTCTGGGGCTCGAACACACGACCTTCAGGTTGCTAGTCCAATGGCTTAACCACTTGGCCATGTGCCGCAGTAACAACCTGGCACTCAATGTCAGTAAGACATAAGAGCTGATTGTGGACTTCAGAAGGGTAAAACGAAGGAACACATACCAATCCTCATAGAGGAATGGGAAGTGGAGAGATTGAAGAGTTTCAAGTTCCTGGGTGTCAAGATCTCTGAGGACCTAACCTAGTCCCACATATTGATGCAGTTATAAAGAAGGCAAGACAGTGGCTATACTTCATTAGGAGTTTGAAGAGATTTGGCATGTCAACAAATACACTCAAAAACTTCTATAGATGTACTGTGGAGAGCATTCTGACAGGCTGCATCACTGTCTGGTATGGGGGGCGGGGTGCTACTGCACAGAAGCTGCAGAGGGTTGTAAATCTAGTCAGCTCCATCTTGTGTACTAGTCTACAAACTGCCGAGGACATCTTCAGGGAGCGGTGTCTCAGAAAGGCAACGTCTATTATTAAGGACCTCCAGCACCCAGGGCATGCCCTTTTCTCACTGTTACCATCAGGTAGGGGGTACAGAAGCCTGAAGGCACACACTCAATGATTCAGGAACAGCTTCTTCCCCTCTACCATCCGATTCCTAAGTGGACATTGAACCCTTGGACACTACCTCACTTTTTAAATATACAGTATTTGTTTTTTTTTGCACATTTTTAAATCTATTTGCTATATAGTCATAGTCATACTTTATTGATCCCGAGGGAAATTGGTTTTCGTTACAGTTGCACCATAAATAAATAGTGATAAAACCATAAATAATTAAATAGTAATATGTAAATTATGCCAGGAAATAAGTCCAGGACCAGCCTATTAGCTCAGGGTGTCTGACCCTCCAAGGGAGGAGTTGTAAAGTTTGATGACCACAGGCAGGAATGACTTCCTATGACACTCTGTGTTGCATCTCGGTAGAATGAGTCTCTGGCTAAATGTATTCCTGTGCCCAACCAGTCCATTACGTAGTGGATGGGAGACATTGTCCAAGATGGCATGCAACTTGGACAGCATCCTCTTTTCAGACACCACCGTCAGAGAGTCCAGTTCCATTCCCACAGCGTCACTGGCCTTACGAATGAGTTTGTTGATTCTGTTGGTGTCTGCTACCCTCAACCTGCTGCCCCAGCACACAAAAGCAAACATGATCGCACTGGCCACCACAGACTCGTAGAACATCCTCAGCATCGTCCGACAGATGTTAAAGGACCTCAGTCTCCTCAGGAAATAGAGACGGCTCTGACCCTCCTTGTAAACAGCCTCAGTGTTCCTTGACCAGTCCAGTTTATTGTCAATTTGTATCCCCAGGTATCTGTAATCCTCCACCATGTCCACACTGACCCCCTGGATGGAAACAGGGGTCACCGGTGCCTTAACCCATATACTGTAATTGATTTACTGTATACCGGTGCCTTAGTATATGTATACTGTAGTTGATTTACTTATTTATTTATTTATTATTATTATTTTTATTTTACTTATTTATTTCTCTTCTATATTATGTATTGCATTGAACTGCTGCTGCTAAATTATCAAATTTCACGCCACTTGCCAGTGATAATAAACCTGATACTGATTCTGACCATCTTTAGGAGGCATTTAGACAAACACCTTGCTACGGGACGCGGGCGATGAAGAACAGTGCAGGTCTGCATGGATGTGGTGGCCTGAATGATCTGTTTCTGTGTTGTGTAACTCTGATTTGATAACTCCCCAATGGATATGGAAGGAAATGTTGAATCAAAACAATGACTTTCTGGACTACTTTTATGTTTTTCTCTTTTGAAGTGATAAAGAAACTGAAATACCTTTGAAGCTTTATAAAGAAAATCATGCAAGATCTTGAGGGCAATGTAAATAAACAAAAATGGATAGAATTCCAAGAGAGTGGAAAAGAGTTTGGGAATTGTGGGCACCACGTTAGTGTAGCAGTTTGTGGGATGTTATTACAGCTCAGAGCGTCGGAATTCAGGGTTCAATCCCTGTGCTGTTGGTACCTGCTCCCCATATCCACATGAGTTTCTCCAGGTGCTCCAGTTCCCTCCCACACTCCAATATGTAGCAGTAGGTGTGTTAAGTGGGCACTGTAAATTGTCCTGTGAATAGGCCAGGGTTAAATAGGTGGGTTGCTGAGCAGTACAGGTCATTGGACTGGAAAGAAGCAGTTTCCATATTCATTAAATGTCTTGTTTGCTCTGCAATTATTCCTTCTTCTTCCACAATTTCTATATCCTTTTAAAATAATTTGAATCTGATATGCATAAGTTGTAATATATTTATTGCTGCACCGTCTAATGTCATATAGCATTGCTTACCTAATAGTTCACCCATTATACCAGAGCTATTTGCATATCTAAGATCCCCTTATTTGAAAACTGTTCTTCAATGTGCTGATATTCTCTGCAATTTGACTCTCCCTTATTAAGTGAATTCTGGAAGACAAGCTATTATTTATTGAAAAGGACCCTTGTGAAAAATCTACTTAAGCTTTATTATTAAGATTAAGTTATACAAAAATACAGTATTGCAAAATAAACACCATTCTTTATATGTATCACTTTATGTATTCTACGAATGAATCCTATGTGCTCTATGTGTGACCTTTTTAAAAGTTTGCTGTCTACTTTTCTGACATGAACCCAGTCTTCATCATTTCAGGCCTTTCCTTTCCCATAGTTAGCTCATTCATTTTAGTTTTAGCACAGATTTAAAATTAATTTATGTTTCAACTTTATCATCTCTTTGATTCTGATAAGTTTTTCTGCCTCAACTGATGTTTGGCAGATGAATTATCTCTTACTGGTGGACTGAGTGTCATCTAGGACTCCAGTATAATTAAATGTTTAATAATAAATGATCCCTTATATTCTTAAAGTTGGATAGGAAAAGGGGAACACATTAATTATCCATCAGACACAAGGCTTTAATCTAAGCTTTGGATAAAATGTGTAGTCATACCCTTAAATAGTGCCTGAGTGGCAGGTACACAACCTGTTAATAAATTCATATTTGTTCTCAAGTGCTCCAGAGAGGTTGATTGCTCTATTAGCTCTGCATTTGTAATGGCATTCTTATAAAACAAAGCAGAAAAGGTAAACAAGTCACTGGTCAGTCAAAGTAAAGATCTTTATAATGATAATCAAGCTAAAAATGTTAATTTCATTGGCATTTCTTGATCATCCAACAACCATGTCATAACTAGAGTGAATTTTGCAACTCTGATTCTAGATTCAACAGGTCTAGTTTACTTGCTGAAGCTAGAAATAGAGATTAGAAAGACAATCCTAATTAATTTTTTATTGATTTCAGTCCATATATAAAAATACATTGGTTTTCATTCAAAGGTGAAAAGCATGAAATTTTAGAGGTTTCTTCATTTTCCCTGCTGTCACTATCACTGTCCCATTTTTGGATTGTTGAATACCATACAGCAGCAGTACGTCATAGATCCCTGCACATTACCATCACTGTCATTGATTTCACGCCAGTATGAATGGCTTTTGTTTTTCTCTCACTGAAACTTATTTGAAAAGGACAAGGAGCAGAAAGAGCAGCAGATGGAAATTAAATTCTTTTTTCATTTGAACCTGGGATGAGGATGTTGTTGCAACTGCTGCATTCACTGGCTATATCCAATTATATCTCTACTCAAGTGAAAAATCAGTGAAATCTCCTGAACTTGATATTAACAGTCACAAGAAATCTCCCGGACTATATGTGCCTCCAAATCTCTCAGTGTATAGTCCAAGAGGCTTCTATTATGGAAGGCAGGAGGTGCAGGAAATTTAGGCCCACACCACCAGATTCAGGAACTGTATTTAACTGACAACCATCAGGCTTCTGAACCAGCATGGATAACCAGTCAACACAACTCTGAAGCAGCATGGATAACCACTCAGCACAACTCTGGACCAGCATGGATAACCACTCAACACAACTCTGAACCAGCATGGATAACCATTCAACAACTCTGAACCAGCATGGATAACCACTCAATACTACTCTGGACCAGCATGGATAACTACTCAGCACAACTCTGGACCAACATGGATAACCACTCAACACAACTCTGAACCAGCATGGATAACCATTCAACAACTCTGAACCAGCATGAATAACCACTCAATACTACTCTGGACCAGCATGGATAACCACTCAGCACAACTCTGGACCAGCATGGATAACCACTCAACACAACTCTGAACCAGCATGGATAACCATTCAACAACTCTGAACCAGCATGGATAACCACTCAATACTACTCTGGACCAGCATGGATAACCACTCAACACAACTCTGGACCAGCATGGATAACCACTCAACACAACTCTGGACCAGCATGGGTAACCACTCAACACAACTCTGAACCAGCATGGATAACCATTCAACAACTCTGAACCAGCATGGATAACCAGTCAACAACTCTGAACCAGCATGGATAGCCAGTCAACACAACTCTGAATCAGCATGGATAACCACTCAACACAACTCTAGACCAGCATGGATAACCAGTGAACACAACTCCGGACCAGCATGGATAACCAGTCAACACAACTCTAGACTGAGCCCACAACTACACAAAGATTCCACAGCCACGAGTCTCAACTCATGTTCTCAGTAATTTTTATCTGAACAATTTGTCTTCTTTTGCAGTTTGTCACTCTTTGTTAATGTATTGTTTTTCATAAATTCTATTGTATTTCTTTATTTACCTGTAAATGCCTGCAAGAAAATAAATCTCAAGATAGAATATGGTGATGTATATGTACTTTGAAAATAAATGTGTTTGAATTTGACTTTGGTTTTTATTACATTCTGGTAATTCCAGCTTATTACTATTTGTTCGAATTCAAGTTCTCTCACTGGTAAATATGAGATCTGAACTCATCATGCCTCTGGATATAGGAAAGAGATTGATAATCTGGCTGAGTGGTGCCACGACAAAGACCTTTTAGTCACTGTCAGTAAGATTAAAGAGCTGAATATTGTGTTCAGGAGGAGGAAACTGAAGGTCCGTGAGCCACCTCTGGGGAATCAGAGGTGGAGAGGGTCAGCACCTTTAAATTCTTTGGTGTTATCATTTCAAAGGACCAGTCCTGGGCCCAGCATGCAAGTGCAATTATAGAGAAAGCACAGCAGTACCTTTACCTCCTTCAGGTTCCAGTCTAAGATGGCACTGGTGAAGCAAAGAGGACAAACAAAACTATAAATTATTTAATTAATACACTTCTTCGCAGGTACATTCACTGCAATCAACAGCCTATAACTTTCCTTTCAGAGTTTGAGCTTTTCAACCTCCAACACGACCTGGCATTTTTGTAGCGTGAACTGAAGTCTCCAAGGTGTAGGACAGTTCGGACTGCATTCATAGGCCGAATTGAGGTGCAGGGCTTAGGCCTGTGAGTGGAGAATGAGCCAATGTTAGATTTAGATTATGAGAACACTCAGTCCTCTTTTATTGTCATTTAGAAATGCATACATGCATTAAGAAATGATACAATGTTTCTCCGGCATGATATCACAGAAAACAAGACAGACCAAAGACTAACACTGACAAAACCACATAATTATACCACAAAGTTACAGCAGTGCAAAGCAATAACATAATTTGCTGAAGAACAGTCCATAGGCATAGTAAAACAAAAAGTCTCTAAGTCCCGAGTCGATTGACTCCCGAGTTCCGGATAGCAGCGGCAAAAGGGAGAAACTCCCCATCATAAACCTCCAGGCACCGTCAACTTGCCGATACCTTGGAGCAGCTGACACAGCTTCCCGAGCACCATCCTCTGCCGAGCGCCTTCAACCTCTCCCCAGCTGCTGAAACAAGCAAAGCTGAGGATTCGGGGCCTTTAGCTCCAGAGATTCCGGTTACCACACAGTAGCAGCGGTAGCAAAGCAGACATTTCAGAAGTTTTCCAGATGTTCCGCTATGCTCTCACGTCTGTCTCCATCAAATCAGAATTGTGTACGGTCCCCTACTTGACAGATAACAGATATTCATCACCGGAGAGACCACGCGCGCTGTCGTTGCACCGCCATCTTCTTCCATGTTTGGCCATTACTGGAGCAGACTTGGAGGAGATTTGATGCAGCAGAAACAAGGCCAGGTGAACGAAGGTAAGGCAGAGTTGAAGCAGTGGGGCCTAGGCCTGAGAGAAAGAAATTACCTGAGGTTTGATTGATTTGAGTGCTGAGCTGAATTGGAAAGGTCAGATATGGGCCCAGGCCTGAGAGCATATCAAAACACTAGGATCCGGCTCAAAGAGCAAGGAATGATCCGAAGTTTGGATGATCTAAGCACCAGGCCGGATTGAAAGGGTCAAGGTGTCGAGGCCAGAGCTGAGGGATAGGCCAGTTCAGCTCACTGCTGCACGCTCTCATCCCTGCACTGAACGGAGGCTGGGGCCTGCAACTAAAGGGCTGTCAATCGTTTTTGGTAACGACTGTATTCTTTGCTGTGGACCAACTTTTGTGAACTTAAGTTCCGAATGTTATTTGCTTATTTATATTGTTTACACCATTTGTTTTTACGGTATATTGAGTGTTTGATAGTCTTTTTTTAATAGGCTGTGTTGTATTTCTTTGTTTTTTGTTCTTTTGTTCTTTGTGGCCCTTGTGGCTAAAGGGATCAGGGGTATGGAGAGAAAGCAGGTATAGGGTTCGGAGTTGGATGATCAGCCATGATCATACTAAATGGCACTGCAGGCTCGAAGGGCCGAATGACCTACTCCTGCACTTATTTTCTATGTTCCTATGTTTTGTGGCTGTCAGAAAGAAGATGAATCTCAAGGTTATATATAGAATAGAAACTTTGATAGTAAATGTACTTTGAACTTTGATGACTGGCTGAGTCTCCACCTGGTATGGAAATACCAGTGGTCTTGAACAGAATACCTCACAAAAAGTGGTGGCTATGGCCTAGTCCATCATGCTCACCACTAAGCACATCTTCACAAATTGTTGTCACAGGAAAACAGCATCCATCGTTAGGGACTCGGTCATGCTCTCTTCTCGCTCTGCCATCAGGAGCCTCCGGACCCACACCACCAGGTTCAGGAATGGTTATTTCCCCTCAGTCATCAGAGGGGTAACTTCTTTCAGCTCCTTTGGCTCCATCTCTGAACTGTTGCAACAACCTAAGGACTCACTTTCAAGCTCTCTTCATCTCATGTTCTCGATATTTATTACTCATTCATTCATTTATTATTATTATTCCTATATTTTTATTTCTTTTTGTACTTGCACAGTTTGTTGTCGTTTGCATACTGGTTGTCTGCCGTTTTGGTGTGGTCTTTCATTGATTCTATTAGGGTTGTTGGATTTATTGAGTATCCCTGCAATAAAATAAATCTTAGGGTTGCATATGGTGACATATATGTATTTTGATAATAAATTTACTTTGATCTCTGAACTTGAAACAATGGTCCAGATTTCTGCCTTCATGACCATAAACTACTATGCATTAACAATGAATAAAAATGCTTAATGTCAGTTAAGCTTCTGAAGTTGAGAAGGAAGTACATTTTAGTTAGAAAGGTTGACAACAGGCAGTTTAAGAATTTCATTTCATTTATGTACTGAAGCTGCTGTTTAGATATTATTTCTAAAAGCTTTGTCCAATTTGTTATATTGGCTGCTTCAAGCAACCAATTTGGTACAAACAATACTCCACAAAATGTTGTATGTGTCTGACAGCACACTGGTTTGACTCCTGAATGAGAGACTCACAGGTCTTAGACTAAAAAAAATAAAGGCATCCGTTAGTCTTGCGAGACCATGGATCTGCGCCTGGAAAGTCTTCACTCTCCAGGGCGCAGGCCTGGGCAAGGTTGTATGGAAGACCAGCAGTTGCCCACGCTGCAAGTCTCCCCTCTCCACAACACTGATGTTGTCCAAGGGAAGGGCATTAGGACCCATACAGCTTGGCACCAGTGTCGTCACAGAGCAATGTGTGATTAAGTGCCTTGCTCAAGGACACAACACGCTCCCTCGGCTGGGGCTCGAACTCACGACTTTCAGGTAGCTAGTCCAATGTCTTAACCACTTGGCCACGTGCCCACGCACACGTCTTAGACTAAAGGCTGATTTATACCGGTGTGTCAAATCGACGCTGTAGGTACGGCGTAGCCGCGAACCCTACATAGGGCCTATACGAATCCCTAAGCTGTAGCCTGACGCGCACCTCTCCCAAAATGTAACTATGCGTCGTGGCAACGCAGACCACAACAACTGTGATTGGTCCGCTTGGTAGCATTGCAATTCCTCCTACGCTGCAATATCTTCCCATTGGGCGACTGAAGGGTAAGGAAGGAACTCTGGCTGCAATGCTTTCCATAAAGCTTTACAGACCTCCGAAATTATGGAGGACACATTTCACTTTTACGAGAAAAGATGCTCGCTTTAAACTTGTTTTCCTCGAGAAAGACTACCATGACCATGAATCCTTGCACGGGCAGGTGTGTGCGCAGGCGTGACATACGAATACATGATGTGCACATGCGTGTACATGCCCGAGTTGCAGAGCGACTCAGACACACCAACGCACAAGTATAAATGCTCACAACGGCGTAGCCCACTTGTGTAGGCTGCGGTGCAAGCTGGTACGCACAAGTATAAATCAGCCTTAATAACCTGAAAATGCTGAGGTACAATTTCACTGGAAGAATTTGAAATTCTAAGATTTTTTTTTAAATTGGAAATAAAAGTAATCCAATTGTCATGGAGATCTTGCTGATTCTAAAATTTAGGAGAATATCCTGCAGGAATTATTCAACTTCCACACGACTGTGGTTGACAATAAACTGTTTCTGAGAATTGTGGCAATTACAAATAGCCAGTAATGAGAGCCTAGGCAGACCACATTACAAAAATAAGTTAAAAAAATTAATTTACTAAATTTCAATTTAGAAACATAGAAACATAGAAATGTACAGCACAGTACAGGCCCTTTGGCCCACAAAGCTGTACCGAACATGTCCTTACCATAAAAATTACCTAGGGTTACCCATAGCCCTCGATTTTCTGAGCTCCATGTACCTGTCCAGGAGTCTCTTAAAAAACCCTATCATATCCACTTCCACCACCACCGCATGCAGCCCATTCCATGCATTCACGACTCTCTGAATAAAAAACTTACCCTTGACATCTCCTCTGTACCTACTTCCAAGCACCTTAAAACTGTGCCCTCTCGTGTTAGCCTTTTCAGCCCTGGGAAAAAGCCTCTGACTATCCACATGATCAATGCCTCTCATCATCTTGTACACCTTTATCAGGTCACCTCTCATCCTCCATCACTCCAAGGAGAAAAGGCCGAGTTCACTCAACCTATTCTCATAAGGCATGCTCCCCAATCCAGCAACATCCTTGTAAATCTCCTCTTCCCCCTTTCTATGGTTTCCACATCCTTTCTGTAGTGAGGTGACCAGAACTCTAAGTGGGGTCTGACCAGGGTCCTATAAAGCTGTAACATTACTTATCGGCTCTTAAACTCAATTCCACAATTGATGAAGGCCAATACATCATATTCTTTCTTATCCACAGAGTCAACCTGCACAGCAACTTTGAGTGTCCTATGGACTCGGACCCCAAGATCCCTCTGATCCTCCACACTGCCAAGAGTCTTACCATTACTACTATATCCTGCCATCCTATTTAACCTACCAAAATGAACTACCTCACACTTATCTGGGTTGAACTCCACCTGCCACTTCTCAGCCCAGTTTGACATCCTATCAATGTCCCGCTGTAACCTCTGACAGCCCTCCAGACTACCCACAACACCTCCAACCTTTGTGTCATCAGCACATTTACTAACCCCTCCCTCCACTTCTTCATCCAGGTCATTTATAAAAATCATGAAGAGTAGGGATCCCAGAATAGATTCCTGAGGCACACCACTGGTCATTGACCTCCATGCAGAATATATCCTGTCTACAACCTCTCTTTGCCTTCTGTGGACAAGTCAATTCTGGATCCACAAAGCGAGGTCCCCTTGGATCCCATGCCTCCTTACTTTCTCAATAAGTCTTGCATGGGGTACCTTATCAAATGCCTTGCTGAAATCCAGATACACTACGTCTACTGCTCTACCTTCATCAATCTGTTCAGTCACATCTTCAAAAAGTTCAATCAGGCTCGTGAGGCTTGACCTGCCTCTTACAAAGCCATGCTGACTACTCTTAATCATATTATACCTCTCCAAATGTTCATAAATCCTGCCTCTCAGGATCTTCTCCATCATCTTACCAACCACTGAATTAAGACTCACTAGTCTATAATTTCCTCGGCTATCTCTACTCTGTTTCTTGAATCAACACACAGAAAAAGTGCTGGTGGATGCAGCAGGCCAGGCAGCATTTAAAGGAAAAAGGTACAGTCGATGTTTCGGACTGAGACCCTTCGTCAGGAATAACTGAAAGAAGAGATAGCAAGAGATTTGAAAGTGGGAGGAGGAGGGGGAGATCCAAAATGATAGGAGAAAACAGGAGGGGGAGGGATGGACAGGTGATTGGCAATGGGGATATGAGAGGATCATGGGACAGGAGGTCCGGGGAGAAAGAAAGGGGGAGGGGGAGCGGGAGGGGGGAAGCCCAGAGGATGGGCGAGGAGTATAGTGAAAGGGACAGAGGGAGAAAAAGGAGAGAGCGGGAAAAAAATTAATAATAAATAAATAAATAGATAGATAGATAGATAAATCAATAGATAAATAAATAACGGGTTGTGTACGAGGGGGAGGTGGGCATTAAGGGAAGTTGGAGAAGTCAGTGTTCATGCCATCAGGTTGGAGACTACCCGGATGGAATAGGTGCCTTCGTACCCCATCCGTTGCTTGTGGTGAGTGAGCGCGAGTGAGTGCAATATTAGAAAGAGAGCAGGGCTGTTGGGACATTTGGCAGGCTTGAGATCATTGGGCGATTCGGTAACGGCAAGGGCCAGTAAACAGGGTTAGGTTCAGACAGAGCAGCCGCTCAGGGTTAGATTGGGGGAGTTTGAGGCTTTAGTGAGGGGAGAGGGGGCAAAGGGAGGCTTCTTTCTTTCTTTCTATCTTTTTAAATACACAATTGGAGCAGTGAGAATTCCAGGCAGCATATGGAATGTTCCTCTTGAGTGATATGGAAGGGCAGCTACAACTGCTGACGACTGCACCTACAGAATTTGCATCCAGCTGCAGCTTTTACTGGCCGCATTAGGGAACTAGAGCTGGAGTTGGCTGAACTCCAAATCCGATAAGATCAGGCTGAGGAGTTGATTGACAGGAGTTACAGGAAGATAGACACACCTAAACTGCAGAACATGGGTAACTAAGCTAGAAAATACAATAGACAGCCAGTGCAGGGTATCACTATGGCTGTCCCTCTCAATAACAAGAATAATGTTTCGGATACTATTAGGGGGAATGACTTTGCAGACGACTGTTGCAGCAGTCAGGTCAATAACACTGAGATCTGGCTCTGTGACCCAGAAAGGAAGTTAGGTGTGTGGAGAGTTGGCAGTAAGAAGAGAGGATTCATTGTTTAGGGGAAAAGAAAGGAGGTTCTGTGAAAGAAAAGGAGATTCCAAGATCCCCCTCCCGCCACCTTCTAAATCTGTTACTCAGCTTTCTTTCTCCAGTCCTGCTGAAGGGTTTCAGCCCAAAACATCGACTGTACTTTTTTTTCCATAGATGCTGCCTGGCCTGCTGTGTTCCTCCAGCATTCCGTGTGTGTTGCGTGGACTTCCAGCATCTGCAGATCTCCTCTTGTTTGAGATTCCCAGGTGCCAGAGTCGAGGATATCTCAGATTGAGCCCACAGTGTTACCAACGAGGATGGTAAGTAGCCAGTGACAGAGACAGGCAGGGTGGTGAGGTTCTGCAAAGCGATTTCACAAAGTTAGGTGCTAAATGAAAGGACAGGACCTCCAGGGTTATGCTGTCGGGATTGCTACCCGTGGAAAGTCCGAGTGAGGGCAGGAATAGGAAGATAATACAGATTAACATGTGGTTAAAGAGATGGTGCAGGAGGGAGGACTTCACATTTCTGGATCATTGGACATACTTGCAGAGAGGGTGTGAACTGCACAGATAGGAGAGATAAATCCTTGTGGGATAGTGCTGCTACAGGGAGTTTAATCTAGACCAAGGGGCAGAGGGGTGGGAACCAGGGTGCCAGAGCAGAGAATGGAGTGGTTTTGGGGAAAGACTCTGGCATGTATACCATCTAGCCAAGGTGACCTATCTACCTTTAGACCTTTCAATCTCCTGAGAAACTTTTTCCTAGCTATGATAACTTCACACTCTTCACGACCCCTGGCCCCCGAACTTCCAGTATGCTCTTCATATTATAGATCACCCAATAGTCAGTAGGATTTAGAGCAGCAAGTTTGTAAAGAGATAGTAGACAGTCACATGAAAAATGTTTGTGATATCAGGTGATTTTAACTTCTCACACATTGACTGGCACTCCCAAAAAGGACTGATAGAATTTGTCAAGTATGTTCAGGAAAGTTTCCTTAATCAATATATAGGAGTCCCAATTAGAGAGAATGTGATTCTAATTCTGAGACATAGCCAAGCAATTAATATATAACACAAATGGCAAAGTTCCATCTCTGATCCTTACATTACTGAACTTCATCTCTGATCCTTACATTACTTAACTTCCCGCAGACCTCCAATCAGAAAAAAAACAGCCAGTCATATCTACATTCTGCCTCCGATCACCAAAGCAATTTTCAATCCAATGAGTTAGTTTCCCGTGAGCCTGGTTGCCATACAGGACCTGTATCAGCAATATGCACCACCTTGCCTTCACAAAGCCCCTTTGCTTCACCCTCAAACAACTCAAATTATTGAGACAAGAACCCCACCTACATACACACTTTTTAGTTATTACCTATCCAAACGTATATTGATCTTATCCCTGAGAATTTCTTCTGATAATTTCTAATACTGTTCTAAAGCTTGTTGGCCTGTAGCTAATAGGCTTATCCGTGCTGTTGTTCTCAAGTAAAGCGCCAACATTAGTTAGCATCAAATAATCTGGCCCCTTACCTGTGCAAGAATATCCAACAAGCCCAATTAAATTCCTCTTTTGTTCTGGTGGCATTCTGGGATAAATTTCTCTATGCTTATGCATTGCAAGACATTAACACCTCCACTTTTCTAAATAATAACATACTCACTCCCTGGACACAATATACTTCACATTGTTCCCTAAGGGATGACAGACAAGATTTCATTTAAGACGTGGCCACATAACTTGGCACAATGACTAATGCACCTCTGGTCGCTAATAAGAACCGTGCTTTCCCAAGCTATCCTCTCCATCAGACCATAAGACATGGGAGCAGAATGAGGCCATTCTGCCCATCGAGTCTGCTCCGACCCGGATGCCAGGGGGACAGACAGGTGATTCTGCGGAATGGAAAAAGAAACATGGATGGCAGTTTGCCATTCACCTGCCTTCTTGCCAGATCATTTGATGCCCTGACCAATCAGCACACTATTAACTTCCACTTTAAATATACCTATGGATGGCCTCCACTGCAGTCTGTGGCACAGCATACCACAGATTCACTACTCTCTGGCTTAAAAAAATCCTTCTTCCTGTTCTAAAAGGTTGCACCTCTATTTTGAGGCTATGCCCTCTAGTCCTGGATACACCCACCAGAGGAAACATCCCCTACACATCCATCCTGTCTCGTCCTTTCAACATTCGGTAGGTTTCAGTGAGATCCTCTGCATTCTTCCAAATTCTAGTGAGTACAGGCTCAAAGCTGCCAAATGTTCCTCATATGTTAGCCTCTTCATTCCTGGAAGCATCCTCATGAACCTCCTCTAGACTCTTTCCAATGACAACACATCCTTTCGTTACAAATATATTTACAGAATAACTTTGGATTCTCCTTAATCCTTCCACCCTCCGAATACCTTTCTTAAATACTTACCTATACATTCTCAGAGGACTCAGTACAGTACGGCAACAGGCCTTATAGGTCACTGCTGACCATATAATCATATACTAAGTACAGCACGGAAACACGCCATCTCGGCCCTTCTAGTCCGTGCCGAACTCTTACTCCCACTAACCTGCACTCAGCCCATAACCCTCCATTCCTTTCCCGTCTATATAGCTATCCAATTTAACTTTAAATGACAACATCGAACCTGCCTCAGCCACTTCTGCTGGAAGCTCGTTCCACACAGCTACCACTCTCTGAGTAAAAACCATGGTGCCATTTTAAACTATCTCCCATCTGACTGCAAATGATCCACATCCTTCTATTCTCTTCATGTTCCTGTGTTGATGCCACCATTATCTCATCTGCTTCCACCACCAGGCACTTACCTCTCTCTCTGTAAGAAAAACTTATCACACACGTGTCGCTCAAATTTTCCCTTTCTCACCCTTTGTATTCTATCTCTGCCTTTCACAATTTTATACACACTGGATTTTAGTTGCCCTTACCTGTTGTGTGCTTCCTTTCTTTTCCTTCTTCGAGCCTTCAATAACATTTGCCATTGATGGTTCCCGAATCTTGCCAGCCCTCTTTATGGAACACGTTGGTCCTGACCTGCTGCTATGACTTATTTGAAAGATTCCCACTGTCTGTTGTTCTTTAGCCACAGGCAAATACTCCCAATCTACTTCTGGCTCAGAAGCATATGCAGCAGAAAGTACAGTACAGAGGGAGACTTTCCAGTATTTACACTGTTTACAGTCATGTCCACAAGGCCCAAAGCGGGGGAAGCATCAGACAGTACGGAGCACCCCTGTGGATGTCCCCCTCAACAATAACTACTCCATTTTGAGTGCTGTGGGGGTGGGATGACCTACCTGGGAGAAGCGACAGTGGCCATGCCTCTGGAACTGAGTCAGGCCCTGTGGATCAGAAGGGTAGAAAACTGAAGAGGATGGCAGCAGTAATCGGGAACTCTATCGTCAGGGGGACAGACAGGTGATTCTGCGGAATGGAAAAAGAAACATGGATGGCAGTTTGCCTCCCAGGTGCCAGGGCCCATATTGTTTCTGAATGCATCCATAAAGTCCTGAAAAAGGGAGGGTAACTAGCCAGAAGTCATGTTACTATGTTGTTGGTACTCAATGAATACTTTGCTTCAGTATTCACTGCAGAGAAGGGTCTTGGCGATTGTAGGGAATGACTTCCAGCGGGCTGAAAAGCTTGAGCATAAAGATATTAAGATAGAGCATGTGCTGGAGCTTTTGGAAGGCATCAAGTTGGATAAGTCATTGGGACCAAATGAGATGTACCCCAGGCTACTGTGGGAGGTGAGGGTGGAGTTTGCTCAGCCGCTGGCGATGACCTTTGCATCATCAATTGTTGCCAATATTGTTCCCTTATTCAAAAAACAGAGTAGAGATAGCCCAGGAAATTATAACCAAGCGAGTCTTACTTCAGTGGTTGGCGAGTTGGTGGAAAAGATCCTGAGAGGCAGAAGTTATGAACATTTGGAGACGTATAATGTGATTAGGAATAATCAGCATGGTTTTGTCAAATGAGGGTCGTGCCTTACAAACCTGATTGAATTTTTTGAGGATGTGACGAAACATGTTGCTGAAAGTAGGACAGTAGACGTAGTGTATATGGATTTCAGCAAGGCGTTTGATAAGGTACCCCATGCAAGGCTTATTGACAAAGTAAGGAGGCATGGAATCCAAGGGGACATTGCTTTGTGGATCCAGAACTGGCTTGCCCACAGAAGGCAAAGAGTGGTTAGAGATGGGTCATGTTCTGCATGGAAGCAGGTGACTAGTGGTGTGCCTCAGGGATCTGTCCTGGCACCCCTACTCTTTGTGATTTTTATAACTGACCTGTAAGAGGAAGTAGAGGGATAGGTTAGTAAATTTGCTGATGACACAAAGCTTGGAGGTGTTGTGGATAGTGTGGAGCGCTGTCAGAGGTTACAGTGGGACATCGATAGGATGCAAAATTGGGCTGAAAAATGGCAGATGGCATTCAACCCAGATAAGTGTGAGGTGATTCATTTTGGTAGGTCAAATATGATGGCAGAATATAATATTAATGGTAAGACTCTTGACAGTGTAGAGGATCAGAGGGATCTTTGGGTCCGAGTCCATAGGATGCTCAAAGCACCTGTGCAGGTTGACTCTGTGGTTAAGAAAGCATACGGTGCATTGGCCTTCATCAATCATGGAATTGAATTTAGGAGCCAAGAGGTAATGTTGCAGCTATATAGGGCCCTGGTCAGACCCCACTTGGAGTACTGTGCTCTGATCTGGTCACCTCACTACAGGAAGGATGTGGAAACCATAGAAAAGGTGCAGAGGAGATTTACAAGGATGTTCCCTGGTTTGGAGGGCATGCCTTATGAGAATAGGTTGAGTGAATTTGGCCTTTTCTCCTTGGAGCAGCCGAGGATGAGAGGTGACCTGATAGAGATGTATAAGATGATAGAAAATATAGAAACATAGAAAATAGGTGCAGTAGTAGGCCATTTGGCCTTTCAGCCTGCACCGCCATTCAGTATGATCATGGCTGATCATCCAACTCAGAACCCTGTACCTGCCTTCCCTCCATACCCCCTTTAGCCACAAGGGCCATATCTAACTCCCTCTTAAATATAGCCAATGAACTGGCCTCAACTGTTTCCTGTGGCAGAGAATTCCACAGATCCACCACTCTCTGTGTGAAGAAGTTTTTCCTAATCTCGGTCCTAAAAGGCTTCCCCTTTATCCTCAAACTGTGACCCCTCGTTCCGGACTTCCCCAACATCAGGAACAATCTTCCTGCATCTAGCCTGTCCAATCCCTTTAGGATTTTATACATTTCAATAAGATCCCCCATCAATCTTCTAAACTCCAATGAGTATAAGCCTAGCTGATCCAGTCTTTTATCATATGAAAGTCCTGCCATCCCAGGAATCAATCTGGTGAACCTTCTTTGTACTCCCTCTACGGCAAGAATGTCTTTCCTCAGATTAGGGGATCAAAACTGCACACAATACTCCAGGTGTGGTCTCACCAAGGCCTTGTACAACTGCAGTAGTACCTCCCTGCTCCTGTACTCGAATCCTCTCGCTATGAATGCCAGCATACCATTCGCCTTTTTCACCGCCTGCTGTACCTGCATGCCCACTTTCAATGACTGGTGTACAATGACACCCAGGTCTCGTTGCACCTCCCCTTTTCCTAATCGGCCACCATTCAGATAATAATCTGTTTTCCTGTTTTTGCCACCAAAGTGGATAACCTCACATTTATCCACATTAAATTGCATCTGCCATGAATTTGCCCACTCACCTAACCTATCCAAGTCACCCTGCATCCTCTTAGCATCCTCCTCACAGCTAACACTGCCGATCAGCTTCGTGTAATCCGCAAACTTGGAGATGCTGCATTTAATTCCCTCGTCTAAGTCATTAATATATATTGTAAACAACTGGGGTCCCAGCACTGAGCTGTGCAGTACCCCACTAGTCACTGCCTGCCATTCAGAAAAGGTCCCGGTTATTCCCAATCTTTGCTTCCTTGATTATGTGGATAGTCAGAGGCTTTTTCCCAGGACTGAAATGGCTAGCACGAGAGGGTACAGTTTTAAGGTGCTTGGAAGTAGGTACAGAGGAGATGTCAGGGATAAGTTTTTTCACTCAGAGAGTGGTGAGTGCGTGGAATGGGCTGCCAGTGACGGTGGTGGAGGCGGATGTGATAAGAGTCTTTTAAGAGACTTCTGAATATGTACATGGAGATTAGAAAAATAGAGGGCTGTGGGTAACCCTAGTAATTTCTAAGGTAGGGACATGTTCGGCACAACCTTGTGGACCGAAGAGCCTGTATTGTGCTGTAGGTTTTCTATGTTTCTGTTTCTAATCTCACCTAGTGCTTCTCACATTCCCATCAACTAATCCTTTCCAGATTCTCCCAGTCACCGACAAATTAGGGACAATTTATAGTGCCTTTGCTTATCTGAGGAATTTGGAGTATTGAGTGGAAACCATCGGTTAATAGACAGGACACACAAGCTCCACATGGACATCAGAGATGAGTAGCTGGCAGGCAGCAGTTTTCTCGCTGCGTTAAAATGTCTGGACTCTTCACCAAAGGGACACAACCTTCTGGCATCAACCCAGTCAGCTTTGTGGGCCGAAGGGCCTGTATTGTGCTGTAGGCTTTCTATGTTTCTATAATTTGAAAAAGTTAGGAGGTCCAGGAAACAGCTTATAGGGAGATGGAAAGGAAGCTGAGAAGCAGGACCTCAAGGGTAGTAATCTCGAGATTGCTGGTTGTGCCATGTGACAGTGAGGATGGGAATAGAATGAGGTGGCTGATAAATGCATGGCTCCATATCCTCCACACCCCCCCCCCACTGATATACCTATAGCCCTCCGTACTGTACCCCTTCCATCAATGTACCTATCCAAATTACTCTTAAATGTTGAAATCAAAGCTGCATCCTCCACTTGCAATGGCAGCTCGTTCTACACTCTCACAACACTCTGAGTGAAGAAGTTCCCAGGAGCTGGTGGTAGACCTGAAGAGAGCTAAGGCACCGATGACCCCTGTTTCCATCCAGGGGGTCAGTGTGGACATGGTGGGGCATTACAAATACCTGGGGATACGAATTGACAATAAACTGGACTGGTCAAAGAACACTGAGGCTGTCTACAAGAAGGGTCAGAGCCGTCTCTATTTCCTGAGGAGACTGAGGTCCTTTAACATCTGCTGGATGATGCTGAGGATGTTCTACGAGTCTGTGGTGGCCAGTGCTATCATGTTTGCTGTTGTGTGCTGGGGCAGCAGGCTGAGGATAGCAGACACCAACAGAATCAACAAACTCATTCGTAAGGCCAGTGATATTGTGGGGATGGAACTGGACTCTTTGATGGTGGTGTCTGAAAAGAGGATGCTGTCCAAGTTGCATGCCATCTTGGACAATGTCTCCCATCCACTACATAATGTACTGGGTGGGCACAGGAGTACATTCAGCCAGAGACTCATTCCACCGAGATGCAACTCTGAGTGTTACAGGAAGTCATTCCTGCCTGTGGCCATCAAACTCTACAACTCCTCCCTTGGAGGGTCAGACACCCTGAGCCAATAGGCTGGTCCTGGACATTTACTGGCATAATTTACATATTACAATTTAATTATTTATGATTTTATTGCTATTTAATTAATTATGGTGCAACTGTAACGAAAACCAGTTTCCCCCAGGATCAATAAAGTATGACTATACTATGACTATTAACTAATTCACTTTTCACCCTTAACCCATGACCTCTAGTTGTAGCCTCACCCAACCTCAGTGGAAAATTTATACCCCTCACAATTTAGCATATTGCTACCTAATCTTCCCTCAGTTTTCTATTCTGTGGAATAAAGTCCTAACCTACACAACCTTTCCCTGTAACTCAGGTCCTCCAGTCCTGGAAACATCCTTGTAAATTCTCTCCACACTCTTTCAGCCTTATTTACATCTTTCCTGTAGGTAGATGATGAAAACTGTACATAGTGCTCCAAATTAAGCCCTACTAACATCTCATACAATTTCAACATTACATCCCAACTCCTGTACTCAGTAGATAGATTTATGAAGGCTAATATACCAAGAGCTTTCTTTATGAGCCTGTCTACCTGTAATGTCACTTTCAGAGAATTATGGACCTGTATTCCCAGATCTCTCCGTTCAATGGCATTCCTCAGTGCCCAACACACACTCACCAGACACAGACACCCAGTTACACACAGACAGATACACACACAAAGACAACACACACACTCACATACAGAGTCACACAGACTCACACATGTACACAGATACCCACATATACACAGATGCACAAAACACAGACAGATACACACAAGCACACACACATACAGAGACACAGACACACATAAACATAGATACATGCACATATACACAAACACCTACACACACTGACACACACACACGCGCATACACACACACACACAGAGTCACCAACATACACAGGCTCACAGAAAACATATACACACAGAGAGACACACATGCATAGACAGACACAGTGGGCTGCCGGTGACTGTGGTGGAGGTGGATACAATAGGGTATTTTTAGAAACTCCTGGATATGTACGTGGAACTTAGAAAAATAGGGGGCTATGGGTAACCTTAAGTAATTTATAAGTAAGTACATGTTCGGCACAACATTGTGGGCCGAAGGGCCTGTGTTGTGCTGTAAGTTTTCTATGTTTTTGTTTTTCTGGACATACACACACATACACAAATAGACACAGATGCACACACACACACACACACACACACACACACGCACAAACAATACACGCACAGGCAAACACACGTACACGCAGACTCACACACACACATACACATTCAAATACAGACAAACACCCACAAAAACACACACACATAAACACACAGACACACACACATACAGACAGATAGCACACAGATGCGCACACATACACTCAGAAACACACACACACAAACACTCAGGCACATACACACAGGCACAAACACTCAAGGCGCACAAACAGACACACACACATACACACAGGCACTCACACACACACAGACACCCACATATACACACACAGACACACATAATACATGGGGTGTTAGCTTTCATAAGTCGAGGGGTAGAGTTTAAGAGTCGCGAGGTAATTATGCAGCTCTATAAAACTCTGGTTAGGCTACACTTGGAGTATAGTGGCCAGTTCTGATCGCCTCACTATATGAAGGATGTGGAAGCATTGGAAAGGGTACAGAGGAGATTTACCAGGATGTTACCTGGTTTAGAGAGTATGCGTTATGATCAGAGATTAAGGGAGCTAAGGCTTTACACTTTGGAGAGAAGGAGGATGAGAGGAGACATGATAGAGGTGTACAAGATAATAAGAGGAATAGATAGAGTGGATAGCCAGCGCCTCTTCCCCAGGGCACCACTGCTCAGTACAAGAGGACATGGCTTTAAGGTAAGGGGTGGGAAGTTCAAGGGGGATTTTAGAGGAAGGTCTTTTACTCAGACAGTGGTTGGTGTGTAGAATGCACTGCCTGAGTCAGTGGTGGAGGCAGATACACTAGTGAAGTTTAAGAGACTACTAGGCAGGTATATGGAGGAATTTAAGGTTGGGGGTTTATATGGGTGACAGGGTTTAAGGTCTGGCACAACATTGTGGACCGAAGGGCCTGTACTGTGCTGTACTATTCTATGTTCTATGTTATACACACACACACACACACAACACACATGCACACAAACATACACAGACACACACACACACACACACACACACACACACACACACACACACACATACACACATGCACATATACGGAACACCAATCCACACGCGTACACAGACAGACACACACATACACAAACATATACAGACACAGATGCAAACACAGAAAGCCACACGTACATACACAGAAACACCAATCCACGCGTGTATGCAGACAGACACACACACACACTCACACATATATACACACACAAACACACCCACTGGCGCGCGCGCGCACACACACACACACACACACACATACAGAGACAAGTATGCGCACAGACACACACATACACAAAACAAACACACAGAAACACACAAAGACATACACACATACACAAACACAAACTCACACACACACACACACACACACACAGCCACACACACACAAATACAGAAACACAGGGACATGCGCACACACAGAGACACAGAAGCACACATACGTAACACATACACAGACACACACCCACACATGCACCCACATACACATAAATAGGCAAACACAGACACGCACACACACTGACACACACACACAGACACATGCACATAGCACAAACATTCACAACCACAAACACCCACAGCCTCACACAAATACACACACATATACAGACACATTC